>NW_024743391.1:0-3458 GCF_018991925.1 Homarus americanus | reverse complement strand
ATGATACAGTAGGCGTTAATACCCACTAGGATGATACACAAGCGTTAATACTCCACTAGGATGATACAGTAGTTAATACCCCACTAGGATGATACAGTAGGCGTTAATACCCCACTAGGATGATACACCAAGCGTTAATACTCCACTAGGATGATACAGTAAGCGTTAATACCCCACTAGGATGATACACTGAGCGTTAATACCCACTAGGATGATACAGTAAGCTTAATACTCCACTAGGATGATACAGTAGCGTTAATACCCCACTAGGATGATACACTAGCGTTAATACCCACTAGGATGATACACTTAGCGTTAATACCCCCCAGGATGATACACTGAGCGTTAATACCGCACTGGGATGATACACTAGCGTTATGCCCACTAGGATGATACGATGGCGTTAATACCCCACTAGGATGATACAGTAGCGTTAATACCCACTAGGTGATACAGTAAGCGTTAATACTCCACTAGGATGATACAGTAGCGTTAATACCCCACTAGGATGATACACTAAGCGTTAATACCCCACTAGGATGATACACTAGCGTTAATACCCCACCAGGATGATACACTGAGCGTTAATACCCACGAGGATGATACACTAAGCGTTAATACCCCACTAGGATGATACACTAAGCGTTAATACCCCCTGGGATGATACAGTAGCGTTAATACCCCACTAGGATGATACAGTAGCGTTAATACTCCACTAGGATGATACACTAAGCGTTAATGCCCCACTAGGATGATACACAAGCGTTAATACCCACTAGGATGATACAGTAAGCGTTAATACTCACTAGGATGATACAGTAAGCGTTAATACCCCACTAGGATGATACACTGAGCGTTAATACCCACTAGGATAATACACTAAGCGTTAATACCCCACTAGGATAATACACTGCGTTAATGCCCCACTAGGATGATACACTAAGCGTTAATACTCCACTGGATGATACACTAAGCGTTAATACTCCACTAGGATGATACAGTAAGCATTAATCCTCCACTAGGATGATACAGTAAGCGTTAATACTCCACCAGGATGATACAGTAAGCGTTAATACTCCACTAGGATGATACACTAAGCGTTAATACTCCACTAGGATGATACACTAAGCGTTAATACCCCACTAGGATGATACACTAAGCGTTAATACTCCACTAGGATGATACACTAAGCGTTAATACTCCACTAGGATGATACACTAAGCGTTAATACTCCACTAGGATGATACAGTAAGCGTTAATACCCCACTAGGATGATACAGTAAGCGTTAATACCCCACTAGGATGATACAGTAAGCGTTAATACTCCACTAGGATGATACAGTAAGCGTTAATACCCCACTAGGATGATACAGTAAGCGTTAATACCCCACTAGGATGATACACTAAGCGTTAATACTCCACTAGGATGATACAGTAAGCGTTAATACCCCACTAGGATGATACACTAAGCGTTAATACCCCACTAGGATGATACAGTAAGCGTTAATACTCCACCAGGATGATACACTAAGCGTTAATACTCCACTAGGATGATACACTAATCGTTAATACCCCACTAGGATGATACAGTAAGCGTTAATACTCCACTAGGATGATACAGTAAGCGTTAATACCCCACTAGGATGATACAGTAAGCGTTAATACTCCACTAGGATGATACACTAAGCGTTAATACCCCACTAGGATGATACAGTAAGCGTTAATACTCCACTAGGATGATACACTAAGCGTTAATACTCCACTAGGATGATACACTAAGCGTTAATACCCCACTAGGATGATACAGTAAGCGTTAATACCCCACTAGGATGATGCAGTAAGCGTTAATACTCCACTAGGATGATACAGTAAGCGTTAATACTCCACTAGGATGATACAGTAAGCGTTAATACCCCACTAGGATGATACAGTAAGCGTTAATACCCCACTAGGATGATGCAGTAAGCGTTAATACCCCACTAGGATGATACAGTAAGCGTTAATACCCCACTAGGATGATGCAGTAAGCGTTAATACCCCACTAGGATGATACACTGAGCGTTAATACTCCACTAGGATGATACACTAAGCGTTAATACCCCACTAGGATGATACAGTAAGCGTTAATACCCCACTAGGATGATACACTAAGCGTTAATACCCCACTAGGATGATACAGTAGGCGTTAATTCCCCACTAGGATGATACAGTAGGCGTTAATGCCCCACTAGGATGATACAGTAGGCGTTAATACCCCACTAGGATGATACAGTAGGCGTTAATTCCCCACTAGGATGATACAGTAGGCGTTAATTCCCCACTAGGATGATACAGTAGGCGTTAATTCCCCACTAGGATGATACAGTAGGCGTTAATACCCCACTAGGATGATACAGTAGGCGTTAATTCCCCACTAGGATGATACACTAAGCGTTAATACCCCACTAGGATGATACAGTAGGCGTTAATTCCCCACTAGGATGATACAGTAGGCGTTAATGCCCCACTAGGATGATACAGTAGGCGTTAATACCCCACTAGGATGATACAGTAGGCGTTAATTCCCCACTAGGATGATACAGTAGGCGTTAATTCCCCACTAGGATGATACAGTAGGCGTTAATTCCCCACTAGGATGATACAGTAGGCGTTAATACCCCGCTAGGATGATACAGTAAGCGTTAGTACTCGACTAGGATGATACACTAAGCGTTAATACCCCACTCGGATGATACAGTAGGCGTTAATTCCCCACTAGGATGATACAGTAGGCGTTGATGCCCCACTAGGGTGATACAGTAAGCGTTAATACTCCACTAGGATGATACACTAAGCGTTAATACTCCACTAGGATGATACACTAAGCGTTAATACCCCACTAGGATGATACAGTAAGCGTTAATACCCCACTAGGATGATACAGTAGGCGTTAATACTCCTCTAGGATGATACACTAAGCGTTAATACTCCACTAGGATGATACAGTAGGCGTTAATACCCCACTAGGATGATACACTAAGCGTTAATACCCCACTAGGATGATACAGTAGGCGTTAATACTCCACTAGGATGATACACTAAGCGTTAATACCCCACTAGGATGATACACTAGCGTTAATACCCACTAGGATGATACACTAAGCGTTAATACCCCACTAGGATGATACAGTAAGCGTTAATACTCCACTAGGATGATACAGTAGCGTTAATACCCACTAGGATGATACACTGAGCGTTAATACCCCACTAGGATAATACACTAGCGTTAATACCCCACTAGGATAATACACTAAGCGTTATCCCCACTAGGATGATACACTAGCGTTAATACTCACTAGGATGATACACTAGCGTTAATACTCCTAGGATGATACAGTAAGCGTTAATCCTCACTAGGGATGATACAGTAAGCGTTAATACCCCACTAGGATGATACACGAGCGTTAATACCCACTAGG
>NW_024743390.1:0-17457 GCF_018991925.1 Homarus americanus | reverse complement strand
CCCCTGCTCGAGTAAAACAAAGTCCCCTGATTGAGTATAAAAGTCCCCTGATCGAATATAACAAAGCCCCCTGCTCTTGTAAAACAAAGTCCCCTGATTGAGTATAACAAAGTCCTCTGAACAAGTATTACAAAGTCACCTGATCGAGTATAACAAAGGCCCCTCATCGGCTATAACAAAGACCCTGAATGAGTACAACAAAATCCCCTGATCGAGTATAACAAAGTCCCCTGATCGAGTATAACAAAGAACCGGATCGAGCATAACAAAGGCTCCTGGTCGAGCATAAGAAAGTCCCCTGGTCGAGTATAACAAAGTCCCCTGATCGAGAGAAACATTGTCCCCTGGTCGAGTATAACAAAGTCCCCTGATCGAGTATAACAAAGCCCCCTCATCGAGAAAAACAAAGTCCCCTGATTGAGTATAACAAAGTACTCTGATCGAGTAAAACAAAGTCCCATGGTCGAGTAAAACAAAGTCCCTTATCGAATATAACAAAGTCCCGTGATCGAGTATAACAAAGTCCCCTAAACGAGTATAACAAAGGCCCCTGATCGAGTGTAACAAAGTCCCATGATCGAGTATAACAAAGCCCCGGATCGAGCATAACATAGGCCCCTGGTCGAGCATAACAAAGTCCCCTGGTCGAGTATAACAAAGTCCCCATGTCAACAGACACAAAGTCCCCTGGTCGCGTATAACAAAGTCCCCATGTCAACAGAAACAAAGTCCCTGGTCGAGAGTATAGCAAAAGTCCCTGATCGAGTATAAGAAGTCCCTGATGGAGTATAACAAAGTCCCCTTATCGAGTATAATAAAAGGAAACTCTGAGTCGAGGCATAACCAAAGTCCCTAGTCAGTATAACAAGTCTCCTGATCGAGAGTAAAAACAAAGTCCCCTGGTCGAATATAACAAAGTCCCCTGATCGAGTATAACAAAGCCCCTGATAGAGAAAAACAAAAGTCACCTGATCGAGTATAACAAAGTCCCCTGAATGAGTATAAGAAAGGTCCCCGATCGAGTATAACAAAGGCACCTGACCGAGTATAACAAAGTTCCCTGGTCGAGTATAACAAAGTCCCCTGATCGAATAAGACAAAGTCCCCAGGTCGAGTATAACAAAGTCCCCTGATTGAGTATAACAAAGTCCTCTGATCAAGTATAACAAAGTCCCCTGGTCGAGCATAACAAAGGCCCCAGGTCGAGTATTAAAACGTCCCCTGATCCAGCATAACAAAGGCACCCTGGTCGAGTATAACAAAGTCCCTTGGTAGAGTATAACAAAGTCCTCTGATCGAGTATAACGAAGGCCCCTGATCGAGTATAAAAACGTCCCCTGGTCGAGTATAACAAAGTCCCCTGGACGACTATAACAAAGTCCCATGATCGAGTATAACAAAGCCCCCTCATCGAGTATGACAAAGGCCTCTGATCGAGTATAAAAAAGCCCCCTTATCGAGTATAACAAAGGCCTCTGGTCGAGCATAACAAAGTCCCCTGGTCGATTATAACAAAGTCCCCTGATGGAGTAAAACAAAGTCCCCTGGTCGAGTATAACAAAGTCCCCTGATCGAATATAACAAAGCCCTATGCTCGAGTAAAACAAAGTCCCCTGATCGAGTATAACAAAGCCCCCTGATCGAGTATGACAAAGTCAACTGATCAGTACAAAAAGTCCCATGATGAGTATAACAAAGGCCCCTGATAAAGTATATAAAAGACCTGAACGAGTACATCAAAAAATCCTGATCGGGTGTAACAATGTCCCTGATCGAGTATAACAAAAAAAGGGCGGATCGAGCATATCAAAGGCCCCTGGTCGAGCATAACAAAGTCCCCTGGTCGAGTATAACAAAGTCCCCATGTCAACAGAAACAAAGTCCCCTGGTCGAGAATAACAAAGTCCACTGATCGAGTATAACAAAGTCTCCTGATCGAGTATAACAAAGTCAGCTTATCGAGTATAACAAAAAGGCTCCAGGTCGAGCATAACAAAGTCCCCTGGTCGAGTATAACAAAGTCTCCTGATCGAGTAAAACAAAGTCCCCTGGTCGAGTATAACAAAGTCCCCTGATCGAGTATAACAAAGCCCCCTGATAGAGAAAAACAAAGTCCTATGATTGAGTATAACAAAGTCCCTTGATCGAGTATAACAAAGTCCCCTGATCGAGCATAACAAAGGCACCCTGGTCGAGTATAACAAAGCCCCCTGATCGAGTATGACAAAGTCCCATGAACGAATATAACAAAGTCACCTGATCGAGTATAACAAAGTCCCCTGAATGAGTATAACAAAGGCCCCCTATCGAGTATAACAAAGGCTCCTGACCGACTATAACAAAGACCCCTGGTCGAGTATAACAAAGTCCCCTGATCGAGTAAAACAAAGTCGCCTGGTCGAGTATAACAAAGTCCCCTGATTGAGTATAACAAAGTCCTCTGATGGAGTATAACAAAGTCCCCTGGTCGAGCATAACAAAGACCCCTGGTCGAGTATAAAAACGTCCCCTGGTCGAGTATAACAAAGTCCCCTGGACGACAATAACAAAGTCCCATGATCGAGAATAACAAAGCCCCATCATCGAGTATAACAAAGTCCCCTGATCGAATATAACAAAGCCCCCTGCTCAAGTAAAACAAAGACCCCTCATTGAGTATAACAAAGTCCCCTGATCGAATATAACAAAGCCCCCTGCTCGAGTAAAACAAAGTCACCTGATCGAGTATACCAAAGTCCCTTGATCGAGTATAACAAAGCCCCTCATCGAGTATAACAAAGACCCTGAACGAGTACAACAAAATCCGCTGATCGAGTATAACAAAGTCCCCTCATCTAGTATAACAAAGAACCAGATTGAGCATAACAAAGGCCCCTGGTCGAGCATAACAAAGTCCCCTGGTCGAGTATAACAAAGTCCCCTGATCGAGAGAAACAAAGTCCCCTCGTCGAGTATAACAAAGTCCCCTGATCGAGTAAGACAAACTCCCCAGATCGAGTATAACAAAGTCCCCTGATTGAGTATAACAAAGTTTTCTGATCGAGTATAACAAAGTCCCCTGGTCGAGCATAACAAAGGCCCCAGGTCGAGTATAAAAACGTCCCCTGATCGAGCATAACAAAGGCACCCTGGTCGAGTATAACAAAGTCCCCTGGTCGAGTATAACAAAGTCCCCTGATCGAGTGTAACGAAGGCCCCTGATCGAGTATAACAAAGTCACCTTATCGAGTATAACAAAGCCCCCTTGATCGAGTATAACAAAGACCCCTGATCAAATATAAAAAGTCCCCTGATTCAGTATAACAAAGTCTCCTCATCGAGTATAACAAATTCCCATGATCGAGCATAACAAAGGCACCCTGGTCGAGCATAACAAAGTCCCCTGGTCGAGTATAACAAAGTCCCCTGATCGAGTATAACAAAGACCTCTGATCGAGTATAACAAAGTCCCCTGATCGAGTATAACAAAGCCCCCTGATCGAGTATAACAAAGTCCCCTGATCGAGTATAAGAAAGTTCCCTGATCGAGTGTAACAAAGTCCCCTGATCGAGTATAATAAAGTCCCCTGATCGAGTAAAACAAAGTCCCCTGGTCAAGTATAACAATGGCCCCTAATCGAGTATAACAAAGACCTCTCATTGAGTATAACAAAGTCCCCTGAGCGAATAAAAAAAAGGCCCCTCGTCGAGCATAAGAAAGTCCCCTGGTCGAGTATACCAAAGTCCTCTGATCGAGTAAAACAAAGTCCGAAGGCGAGTATAACAAAGTCCCCTGATCGAGAGAAACAAAGTCACCTGATCGAGTAAAACAAAGTCCCCTAGTCAAGTATAACAAAGGCCCCTAATCGAGTATAACAAAGACCTCTGATTGAGTATAACAAAGTCCCCTGAGCGAATATAAAAAAGGCCTCTGGTCGAGCATAACAAAGTCCCCTGGTCGAGTATACCAAAGTCCCCTAATCGAGTATAACAAAGCCCCCTCATCGAGAAAAACAAAGTCCCCTGATTGAGTATAACAAAGTACTCTGATCGAGTAAAACAAAGTCCCCAGGTCGAGTAAAACAAAGTCCCCTGATCGAGTATAACAAAGTCCCCTGATCGAGTATAACAAAGTCCCCTGATCGAGTATACCAAAGGCCCCTAATCGAGTATAACAAAGTCCTTTGATCGAGTATAAAAAAGCCCCGGATCGAGCATAACAAAGGCCCCTGGTCGAGCATAACAAAGTCCCCTGTTCGAGTATAACAATGACCCCTAATCGAGAGAAACAAAGTCCCCTGGTTGTATATAACAAAGTCCCCTGATCGAGTATAACAAAGTACCCAGATCGAGCATAACAAAGGCACCCTGGTCGAGTATAACAAAGTCCCCTGGTCGAGTATAACAAAGTCCCCTGATCGAGTATAACGAAGGCCCCTGATCGAGTATAACAAAGTCTACTAATCGAGTATAACAAAGCCCCCTTGATCGAGTATAACAAAGCCCCCTCATCAAATATAAAAAGTCCCCTGATTGAGTATAACAAAGTCCCCTCATCGAGCATAACAAATTCCCATGATCGAGCATTACAAAGGCACCCTGGTCGAGCATAACAAAGTCCCCTGGTAGAGTATAACAAAGTCCCCTAATCGAGTATAACAACGACCTCTGATCGAGTATAACAAAGTCCCCTGATCGAGTATAACAAAAGCCCCCTGATCGAGTATAACAAAGTCCCCTAATCGAGTATAACAAAGCCAACTGATCGAGCATAACAAAGGCACTCGAGTCGAGTATAATAAAGTCTCCTGGTCGAATATAACAAAGTCCCCTGATCGAGTAAAACAAAGTCCCCTGGCGAGTATAACAAAGCCCCCTGATCGAGTATGACAAAGACCTATGAACGAATATAACAAAGTCACCTGATCGAGTATAACAAAGTCCACTGAATGAGTATAACAAAGGCCCCCGATCGAGTATAACAAAGGCACCTGACCGAGTATAACAAAGTCCCCTGGTCGAGTATAACAAAGTTCCCTGATCGAGTAAAACAAAGTCCCCTGGTCGAGTATAACAAAGTCCCCTGATTGAGTATAACAAAGTCCTCTGATCGAGTATAACAAAGGCCCCTTGTCGAGCATAACAAAGACCCCTGGACGAGTATAAAAACGTCCCCTGGTCGAGTATAACAAAGTCCCCTGGACGACTATAACAAAGACCCATGATCGAGTATAACAAAGCCCCCTCATCGAGTACAACAAAGTCCCCTGATCGAATATAACAAAGCCCCCTGCTCGAGTAAAACAAAGTCTCCTGATTGAGTATAACAAAGTCCTTTGATCGAATATAACAAAGCTCCCTGCTCGAGTAAAACAAAGTCCCCTGATTGAGTATAACAAAGTCCTCTGAACAAGTATAACAAAGTCACCTGATCGAGTATACCAAAGTCCCTTGATCGAGTATAACAAAGGCCCCTCATCGAGTATAACAATGACCCTGAACGAGTACAACAAAATCCCCTGATCGAGTATAACAAAGTCCCCTGATCGAGTATATCAACGATCCGGATCGAGCATAACAAAGTCCCCTGGTCGAGTATAACAAAGTCCCCTGATCGAGAGGAACAAAGTCCCCTGGTCGAGTATAACAAAGTCCCCTGATCGAGTATAACAAAGCCCCCTCATCGAAAAAAACAAAGTCCCCTGATTGAGTATAACAAAGTACTCTGATCGAGTAAAACAAATTCCCATGGTCGAGTAAAACAAAGTCCCCTCATCGAGTATAACAAAGTCCCGTGATCGAGTATAACAAAGTCCCCTAATCGAGTATAACAAAAGCCCCTGATCATGTATAACAAAGTCCCCTGATCGAGTATAACAAAGCCCCGGATCGAGCATAACAAAGGCCCCTGGTCGAGCATAACAAAGTCCCCTGGTCGAGTATAAGAAAGTCCCCATGTCAACAGAAACAAAGTCCCCTGGTCGAGTATAACAAAGTCCCCTGATATAACAAAGTCCCCTGATCGAGGATAACAAAGTCCCCTGATCGAGTATAACAAAGTCCCCTTATCGAGTATAACAAAAAGGCTCCTGGTCGAGCATAACAAAGTCCCCTGGTCGAGTATAACAAAGTCTCCTGATCGAGTAAAACAAAGTCCCCTGGTCGAGTATAACAAAGTCCCCTGATCGAGTATAACAAAGCCCCCTGATAGAGAAAAACAAAGTCCCCTGATTGAGTATAACAAAGTCCCTTGATCAAGTATAACAAAGTATCCCCTGATCGAGCGAATATAACAAATCGAGTATAACAAAGTCCCCTGAATGAGTATAACAAAGGTCCCCGTCGAGTATAACAAAGGCCCCCGAGTATAACAAAGTCCACTGGTCGAGTATAACAAAGTCCCCTGATCGAGTAAGACAAAGTCCCCAGGTCGAGTATGACAAAGTCCCCTGATTGAGTATAACAAAGTCCTCTGATTGAGTATAACAAAGTCCCCTGGTCGTGCATAACAAAGGCCCCAGGTCGAGTATAAAAACGTACCCTGATCGAGCATAACAAAGGCTCCCTGGCCGAGTATAACAAAGTCCCCTGGTCGAGTATAACAAAGTCCTCTGATCGAGTATAACGAAGGGCCCTGATCGAGTATAACAAAGACCTCTCATTGAGTATAAAAAAGTCCCCTTAGCGAATAAAAAAAGGCCCCTCGTCGAGCAAAAGAAAGTCCCCTGGTCGAGTATAACAAAGTCCCCTGATCGAGTATAACAAAGCCCCCTTGGTCGAGTATAACAAAGCCCCCTGATCAAATATAAAAAGTCCCGAGATTGAATATAACAAAGTCCCCTCATCGAGTATAACAAAACCCATGATCGAGCATAACAAAGGCACCCTGGTCGAGCATAACAAAGTCCCCTGGTCGAGTATAACAAAGTCCCCTGATCGAGTATAACAACGACCTCTGATCGAGTATAACAAAGTCCCATGATCGAGTATAACGAAGGCCCCTGATCGAGTATAACAAAGACCTCTCATTGAGTATAAAAAAGTCCCCTTAGCGAATAAAAAAAGGCCCCTCGTAGAGCATAAGAAAGTCCCCTGGTCGAGTATAACAAAGTCCCCTGATCGAGTATAACAAAAGCCCCCTGATCGAGTATAACAAAGTCCCCTGATCGAGTATAACAAAGTCCCCTGATCGAGTATAACAAAGTCAACTGATCGAGCATACAGTGACTGGCCGAGTAGAACAAAGTCCCCTGGTCGAGTATAACAAAGTCCCCTGATCGAGTAAAACAAAGTCCCCTGGTCGAGTACAACAAAGTCCCCTGATCGAGTATAACAAAGCCCCGGATAGAGCATAACAAAGGCCCCTGATCAAGTATAACAAAGTCCCCTGATCGAGCATAACAAAGGCACCCTGGTCGAGTATAACAAAGCCCTCTGATCGAGTATGACAAAGTCCCATGAACGAATATAACAAAGTCACCTGATCGAGTATAACAAAGTCCCCTGAATGAGTATAACAAAGGCCCCCGATCGAGTATAACAAAGGCACCTGATCGAGTATAACAAAGTCCCCTGGTCGAGTATAACAAAGTCCCCTGATCGAGTAAGACAAAGTCCCCAGGTCGAGTATAACAAAGTCCCCTGATTGAGTATAACAAAGTCGTCTGATCGAGTATAACTAAGTCCCCTGGTCGAGCATAACAAAGGCCCCAGGTCGAGTATAAAAACGTCCCCTGATCGAGCATAACAAAGGCACCCTGGTCGAGTATAACAAAGTCCCCTGGTCGAGTATAACAAAGTCCCCTGATCGAGTATAACGAAGGCCCCTGATCGAGTATAACGAAGTCACCTGATCGAGTATAACAAAGCCCCATTGATCGAGTATAACAAAGACCCCTGATCAAATATAAAAAGTCCCCTGATTCAGTATAACAAAGTCCCCTCATCGAGTAAAACAAATTCCAATGATCGAGCATAACAAAGGCACCCTGGTAGAGTATATCAAAGTCCCCTGTCCGAGTATAACAAAGTCCCCTGATCGAGTATAACAAAGGCCCCTGATCGAGTATAACAAAGTCCCCTGATCGAGTATAACAAAGCACCGGATCGTGCATAACAAAGGCCCCTGGTCGAGCATAACAAAGTCCCCTGATCGAGTATAACAAAGCCCCCTCATCGAGAAAAACAAAGTCCCCTAATTGAGTATAACAAAGTACTCTGATCGAGTAAAACAAAGTCCCCTGGTCGAGTAAAACAAAGTCCCCTGATCGAGTATAACAAAGTCCACTGATCGAGTATAACAAAGTCCCCTGATTGAGTATAACAAAGGCCCCTGATCGAGTATAGCAAAGTCCCCTGATCGAGTATAACAAAGCACCGGATCGTGCATAACAAAGGCCCCTGGTCGAGCATAACAAAGTCCCCTGGTCGAGTATAACAAAGTCCCCTGATCGAGAGAAACAAAGTCTCCTGGTTGCATATAACAAAGTCCCCTGATCGAGTGTAACAAAGTCCCCTGATCGAGTATAACAAAGTCCCCTGATCGAGTATAACAAAAAGGCTCTTGGTCGAGCATAACTAAGTCCCCTGGTCGAGTATAACAAAGTCTCCTGATCGAGTAAAACAAAGTCCCCTGGTCGAGTATAACAAAGTACAATGATCGAGTATAACAAAGCCCCCTTATCGAGAAAAACAAAGTCCCCTGATTGAGTATAACAAAGTCCCCTGATCGAGTATAACAAAGTCCCCTGATCGAGCTTAACAAAGGCACCCTGGTCTAGTATAACAATGTCCCCTGGTCGAGTATAACAAAGTCCCCTGATAGAGTATAACGAAGGCCCCTAATCGAGTATAACAAAGTCCCCTGATCGAGTATAACAAAACCCACTTGATCGAGTATAACAAAGCCCCCTGATCAAATATAAAAAGTCCCCAGATTGAGTATAACAAAGTCCCCTCATCGAGTATAACAAATTCCCATGATCGAGCATAACAAAGGCACCCTGGTCGAGCATAACAAAGTCCCTTGGTCGAGTATACCAAAGTCCCCTGATCGAGTATAACAAAGCCCTCTGATCGAGTATAACAAAGATCTCTCATCGAGTATAAGAAAGGCCCCTCGTCGAGCATAAGAAAGTCCCCTGGTCGAGTATACCAAAGTCCCCTGATCGAGTAAAACAAAGTCCGAAGGCGAGTATAACAAAGTCCCCTGATCGAGAGAAACAAAATCACCTGATCGAGTAAAACAAAGTCCCCTTGTCAAGTATAACAAAGGCCCCTAATCGAGTATAACAAAGACCTCTCATTGAGTATAACGAAGTCCCCTGAGCGAATAAAAAAAGGCCCCTGGTCGGGCATAACAAAGTACCCTGGTCGAGTATACCAAAATCCCCCAATCGAGTAAAACAAAGTCCCCTGCTCGAGTATAACAAAGTCCCCTGATCGAGAGAAACAAAGTCCCCTGGTCGAGTATAACAAAGTCCCCTCATCGAGTATAACAAAGCCCCCTCATCGAGAAAAACAATGTCCCCTGATTGAGTATAACAAAGTACTCTGATCGAGTAAAACAAAGTCCCCTGGTCGAGTAAAACAAAGTCCCCTGATCGAGTATAACAAAGTCCCCTGATTGAGTATAACAAAGTCCCCTGATCGAGTATAACAAAGACCCCTGATCGAGTATAACAAAGTCCCCTGATCGAGTATAACAAAGCCCCGGATCGAGCTTAACAAAGGCCCCTGGTCGAGCATAACAAATTCCCCTGGTCGAGTATAACAAAGTCCCCTAATCGAGAGAAACAAAGTCCCCTGGTTGCATATAACAAAGTCCCCTGATCGAATATAACAAAGTCCCCTGATCGAGTTTAACAAAGTCCCCTGTTCGAGTATAACAAAAAGGCTCCTGGTCGAGCATAACTAAGTCCCCTGGTCGAGTATAACAAAGTCTCCTGATCGAGTAAAACAAAGCCCCGGATCGAGCATAACAAAGGCCTTTGGTCGAGCATAACAAAGTCCCCTGGTCGAGTATAACAAAGTACCCATGTGAACAGAAGCAAAGTCCCCTGGTCGAGTATAACAAAGTCCCCTGATCGAGTATAACAAAGTCCCCTGGTCGAGTAAAACAAAGTCCCCTCATCGAGTATAACAAAGTCACGTGATCGAGTATAACAAAGTCACCTAAACGAGTATAACAAAGGCCCCTAATCGAGTATAACAAAGTCCCCTGATCGAGTATATTAAAGCCCCGGATCGAGCATAACAAAGGCCCCTGGTCCAGCATAACAAAGTCCCCTGGTCGAGTATAACAAAGTCCCCATGTCAACAGAAACAAAGCCCCCTGGTCGAGTATAACAAAATCCCCTGATCGAGTATAACAAAGTCCCCTGATCGAGTATCACAAAGTCCCCTTATCGAGTATAACAAAAAGGCTCCACGGCGAGCATAACAAAGTCCCCTGGTCGAGTAAAACAAAGTCTCCTGATCGAGTAAAACAAAGTCCCTTGGTCGAGTATAACAAAGTCCCCTGATCGGGTATAACAAAGCCCCCTGATAGAGAAAAACAAAGTCCCCTGATTGAGTATAACAAAGTCCCTTGATCTAGTATAACAAAGTCCATTGATCGAGCATAACAAAGGCACCCTGGTCGAGTATAACAAAGCCCCCTGATCGATTATGACAAAGTCCCATGAACGAATATAACAAAGTCACCTGATCGAGTATAACAAAGTCCCCTGAATGAGTATAGCAAAGGCCCCCGATCGAGTACAACAAAGGCACCTGACCGAGTATAACAAAGTCCCCTGGTCGAGTATAACAAAGTCCCCTGATCGAGTAGGACAAAGTCCCCAGGTCGAGTGTAACAAAGTCCCCTGATAGAGTATAACAAAGTCCTCTGATCGAGTATAACAAAGTCCCCTGGTCGAGCATAACAAAGGCCCCAGGTCGAGTATAAAAACGTCCGCTGATCGAGCATAACAAAGGCACCCTGGTTGAGTATAACAAATTCCCCTGGTCGAGTATAACAAAGTCCCCTGATCGAGTATAACGAAGGCCACTGATCGAGTATAACAAAGTCACCTGATCGAGTATAACAAAGCCCCCTTGATCGAGTATAACAAAGACCCCTGATCAAATATAAAAAGTCCCCTGATTCAGTATAACAAAGTCCCCTCATCGAGTAAAACAAATTCCAATGATCGAGCATAACAAAGGCACCCTGGTAGAGTATAACAAAGTCCCCTGGTCGAGTATAACAAAGTTCCCTGATCGAGTATAACAAAGGCCCCTGATCGAGTATAACAAAGTCCCCTGATCGAGTATAACAAAGCACCGGATCGTGCATAACAAAGGCCCCTGGTCGAGCATAACAAAGTCCCCTCATCGAGAAAAACAAAGTCCCCTAATTGAGTATAACAAAGTACTCTGATCGAGTAAAACAAAGTCCCCTGGTCGAGTAAAACAAAGTCCCCTGGTCGAGTATAACAAAGTCCCCTGATCGAGAGAAACAATGTCCCCTGGTTGCATATAACAAAGTCCCCTGATCGAGTATAACAAAGTCCCCTGATCGGGCATAACAAAGTCCCCTGATCGAGTATAACAAAAAGGCTCTTGGTCGAGCATAACTAAGTCCCCTGGTCGAGTATAACAAAGTCTCCTGATCGAGTATAACAAAGTCCCCTGGTCGAGTATAACAAAGTCCAATGATCGAGTATAACAAAGCCCCCTGATCAAGAAAAGCAAAGTCCCCTGATTGAGTATAACAAAGTCCCCTGATCGAGCATAACAAAGTCCCCTGATCGAGCTTATCAAAGGCACCCTGGTCTAGTATAACAATGTCCCCTAGTCGAGTATAACAAAGTCCCCTGATAGAGTATAACGAAGGCCCCTGATCGAGTATAACAAAGTCCCCTGATCGAGTATAACAAAACCCACTTGATCGAGTATAACAAAGCCCCCTAATCAAATATAAAAAGTCCCCAGATTGAGTATAAGAAAGTCCCCTCATCGAGTATAACAAATTCCCATGATCGAGCATAACAAAGGCACCCTGGTCGAGCATAACAAAGTCCCTTGGTCGAGTATAACAAAGTCACCTGATCGAGTATAAAAAAGACCTCAGATCGAGTATACCAAAGTCCCCTGATCGAGTATAACAAAGCCCTCTGATCGAGTATAACAAAGACCTCTCATCGAGTATAAGAAAGTCCCCTGGTCGAGTGTAACAAAGTCCCCTGGTCGAGTATAATAAAGTCCGCTGATCGAGTATAACAAAGTCAACTGATCGAGCATAACAAAGGCACCCGGGTCGAGTAGAACAAAGTCCCCTGGTCGAGTATAACAAAGTCCCCTGATCGAGTAAAACAAAGTCCCCTGATCGAGCTTATCAAAGGCAACCTGGTCTAGTATAACAAAGTCCCCTGATCGAGTATAACAAAGCCCCGGATCGAGCATAACAAAGGCCCCTGATCAAGTATAACAAAGTCCCCTGATCGAGCATAACAAAGGCACCCAGGTCGAGTATAACAAAGCCCTCTGATCGAGTATAACAAAGTCCCATGAACGAATATAACAAAGTCCCCTAATCGAGTATAACAAAGTCCCCTGATCGAGTATAACAAAGCCCCGGATCGAGTATACAAAGGCCCTTGGTCGAGCATAACAAAGTCCCCTGGTCGAGTATAAATAAAGTCCCCTATGTCAACAGAAAACAAAAGTCCCCGGTCGAGTATAACAAAGTCCCTGATCGAGTATAACAAAGTCCCTGGTCGAGTAAAACAAAGTCCCCTCATCGAGTATAACAAAGTCACGTGATTGAGTATAACAAAGTCCCCTAAACGAATATAACAAAGGCCCCTAATCGAGTATAACAAAGTCCCCTGATCGAGTATAACAAAGCCCCGGATCGAGCATAACAAAGGCCCCTGGTCGAGCATAACAAAGTCCCCTGGTCGAGTATAACAAAGTCCCCATGTCAACAGAAAGAAAGCCCCCTGGTCGAGTATAACAAAGTCACCTGATCGAGTATAACAAAGTCCCCTGATCGAGTATAACAAAGTCCCCTTATCGAGTATAACAAAAAGGCTCCTCGTCGAGCATAACAAAGTCCCCTGGTCGAGTAAAACAAAGTCTCCTGATCGAGTAAAACAAAGTTCCTTGGTCGAGTATAACAAAGTCCCCTGATCGGGTATAACAAAGCCCCCTGATAGAGAAAAACAAAGTCCCCTGATTGAGTATAACAAAGTCCCTTGATCTAGTATAACAAAGTCCCCTGATCGAGCATAAAAAAGGCACCCTGGTCGAGTATAACAAAGCTCCCTGATCGAGTATGACAATGTCCCATGAACGAATATAACAAAGTCACCTGATCGAGTATAACAAAGTCCCTTGAATGAGTATAACAAAGGCCCCCGATCGAGTATAACAAAGGCACCTGACCGAGTATAACAAAGTCCCCTGGTCGAGTATAACAAAGTCCCCTGATCGAGTAAGACAAATTCCCCAGGTTGAGTATAACAAAGTCCCCTGATTGAGTATAACAAAGTTCTCTGATCGAGTATAACAATGTCCCCTGGTCGAGCATAACAAAGGCCCCATGTCGAGTATAAAAACGTCCCCTGATCGAGCATAACAAAGGCACCCTGGTCGAGTATAACAAAGTCCCCTGGTCGAGTATAACAAAGTCCCCTGATCGAGTATAACGAAGGCCCCTGATCGAGTATAACAAAGTCACTTGATCGAGTGTAACAAAGCCCCCTTAATCGAGTATAACAAAGTCCCCTGATCGAGTATAATAAAGTCCCCTGATCGAGTATAACAAAGTCAACTGATCGAGCATAACAAAGGCACCCGGGTCGAGTAGAACAAAGTCCCTTGGTCGAGTATAACAAAGTCCCCTGATCGAGTAAAAAAAAGTCCCCTGATCGAGCTTATCAAAGGCAACCTGGTCTAGTATAACAAAGTCCCCTGATCGAGTATAACAAAGCCCCGGATCGAGCATAACAACGGCCCCTGATCAAGTATAACAAAGTCCCCTGATCGAGCATAACAAAGGCACCCTAGTCGAGTATATCAAAGCCCTCTGATCGAGTATGACAAAGTCCCATGAACGAATATAACAAAGTCACCTGATCGAGTATAACAAAGTCCCTGAATGAGTATAAGAAAGTCCCCTGGTCAAGTATAACAAAGTCCCCTGATCGAGTAAGACAAAGTCCCCAGGTCGAGTATAACAAAGTCCCCTGATCGAGTATAACAAAGTCCTCTGATCGAGTATAACAAAGTCCCCTGATCGAGCATAACAAAGGCCCCAGGTCGAGTATAAAAACGTCCCCTGATCGAGCATAACAAAGGCACCCTGGTCGAGTATGACAAAGTCCCCTGGTCGAGTATAACAAAGTCCCCTGATCGAGTATAACGAAGGCCCCTGATCGAGTATAACAAAGTCACCTGATCGAGTATAACAAAGCCCCCTTGATCGAGTATAACAAAGACCCCTGATCAAATATAAAAAGTCCCCTGATTCAGTATAACAAAGTCCCCTCATCGAGTATAACAAATTCCCATGATCGAGCATAACAAAGGCACCCTGGTAGAGTATAACAAAGTCCCCTGGTCGAGTATAACAAAGTCCCCTGATCGAGTATAACAAAGCCCCCTCATCGAGAAAAACAAAGTCCCCTGATTGAGTATAACAAAGTACTCTGATCGAGTAAAACAAAGTCCCCTGGTCGAGTAAAACAAAGTCCCCTAATCGAGTATAACAAAGTCCCTTCATCGAGTATAACAAAGTCCCCTGATCGAGTATAACAAAGGCCCCTGGTCGAGCATAACAACGTCCTTTGGTCGAGTATAAATAAAGTCCCTGATTATAAGTAACAAAGGCCCCCTGATCGAGTATAACAAAGTCCCCTGATCGAGTATAATAAAGCACCGATCGTGCATAACAAAGGCTCTTGGTTTGTTAATAACAAAGTCCCCTGGTCGAAAGTATAACAAAGTCCCTGATCGAGAGAAACAAAGTCCCTGGTTGTATATAACAAAAGTCTCCTGATCGAGTATAATAAAGTCCCTGATCGAAAGCATAACAAAGTCCCCTGATCGAGTATATCAAAAGGCTCTTGGTTTCAGCATAACTAAGTTCCTGGTCGAGTATAACAAAGTCTCTGATCGAGTATAACAAAGTCCCTGTCGAGTATATAACAAAGTCCAATGATCGAGTATAACAAAGCCCTGGTCGAGCATAACAAAGTCCCCTGGTCGAGTATACCAAAGTCCACCAATCGAGTAAAACAAAGTCCCCTGGTCGAGTATAACAAAGTCCCCTGATCAAGAGAAACAAAGTTCCCTGGTCGAGTATAACAAACTCCCCTCATCGAGTATAACAAAGCCCCCTCATCGAGAAAAACAATGTCCCCTGATTGAGTATAACAAAGTACTCTGATCGAGTAAAACAAAGTTCCCTGGTCGAGTAAAACAAAGTCCCCAGATCGAGTATAACAAAGTCCCCTGATTGAGTATAACAAAGCCCCGGATCGAGCTTAACAAAGGCCCCTGGTCGAGCATAACAAAGTCCCCTGGTCGACTATAACAAAGTCCCCTAATCGAGAGAAACAAAGTCCCCTGGTTGCATATAACAAAGTCCCCTGATCGAATATAACAAAGTCCCCTGATAGAGTATAACAAAGTCCCCTGATCGAGTATAACAAAAAGGCTCCTGGTCGAGCATAACTAAGTCCCCTGGTCGAGTATAACAAAGTCTCCTGATCGAGTAAAACAAAGTCCCCTGGTCGAGTATAACAAAGCCCAAATGATCGAGTATAACAAACACCCCTGATCATATATAAAAAGTCCCCCGATCGAGTATATCAAAGCCCTCTTGTCGAGTATAACAAAGTTTCCTCATCGAGTATAACAAAGTTCCTTGATCGAGTATAACAAAGTCCCCAAACGAGTATATCAAAGGCCCCTGATCGAGTATAGCAAAGTACCCTGATCGAGTATAACAAACTCCCCTGATCATGTATACCAAAGTACCCTGACCGAGTATAACAAAGTCACCTGATCGAGTATAACAAAGTCCCCTGCTTGAGTATAACAAAGTCCCCAGATCGAGCATAAGAAACGCCCCTGATCGAGTATAACAAAGCCGCCTGGTCGAGTATAAGAAAGTCCCCTGGGCGAGTAAAACAAAGTCCCCTGATCGAGTATAAAAAAAACCCTCATCGAGTATTACAAAGGCCCCTCCTTGAGTATAACAAAGACCCCTGATCGAGTATAACAAAGTCCAATGAACGAAAATAACAAAGTCACCTGATCGAGTATAACCAAAGTCCCCTGATCGATTATAACAAAAGCCCCTGCTTGAGTATAAAAATGGCCCCTCATCGAGTATAACAAAGTCCCCTATGTGAGTATAACAAAGGCCCCCGATCGAGTATAACAAAGGCACCTGACCGAGAATAACAAAGTCCCCTGGTCGGGTATAACAAAGTCCTCTGATTGAGTATAACAAAGTCTTCTGATCGAGTATAACAAAGTCCCCTAGTCGAGCATAACAAAGGCCCCTGGTCGAGAATAAAAACGTCCCCTGGTCGAGTATAACAAAGTCCCTTGGACGACTATAACAAAGTCCCATGATCGAGTATAACAGAGCCCCCTCATCGAGTATGACAAAGGCCCCTGATCGAGTATAACAAAGCCCCCTGATCGAGTATAACAAAGTCCTCTGAACGAGTATAACAAAGTCACCTGATTGAGTATACCAAAGTCCCCTGATCAAGTATAACAAAGGCCTCTGTTCGAGTATAGCAAAGTCCCCTGAACGATTACAACAAAGTCCCTGATCGAGTATAAAAAAGTCCTCTGATCGAGTATAACAAATCCCCGGATCTTGTATAACAAAGGCCCCTGGTCGAGTATAACAAAGTCCCCTGATCGAGTATAACAAAAAGGCCCCTGGTCGAGCATAACAGAGTCCCCTGGTCGATTATAACAAAGTCCCCTGATCGAGAAAAACAAAGTCCTTTGGTCGAGTATAACAAAGTCCCCTGATCGAATATAACAAAGCCCCCTGCTCGAGTAAAACAAAGTCCCCTGATTGAGTATAACAAAGTCCTCTGAACAAGTATAACAAAGTCACCTGATCGAGTATACCAAAGTCCCTTGATCGAGTATAACAAAGGCCCCTGATCGAGTATAACAAAGACCCTGAACGAGTACATCAAAATCCCCTCATCGAGTATAACAAAGTCCCTTGATCGAGTATAACAAAGAACCGGTTCGAGCATAACAAAGGCCCCTGGTCGAGTATAACAAAGTCCCCTAGTCGAGTATAACAAAGTCACCTGATCGAGTATAACAAAGTCCCCTGAATGAGTATAACAAAGGCCCCCGATCGAGTATAACAAAGGCACCGGACCGAGTATAACAAAGTCGCCTGGTCGAGTATAACAAAGTCCCCTGATTGAGCATAACAACGTCCTC
>NW_024743389.1:0-15879 GCF_018991925.1 Homarus americanus | reverse complement strand
TATAATCCCTCGTCAGTTTGCTGCAGTAATCCTTCACTTTCTCTTTAATGTCATTGCTGGCTTTCTTACACCGTTCATTAACATTGTAAATGACCTTGGTATTTAATATTCCCTCTACTAACTTTAGTCCAAACAGTGCTCGGTTAAAGTTGCTGTTGTTATAATGTTATTACTGTGTTTCAACAACAAAGGTCTTTAAGCGCGTAACGAGGTTAGTAATTACACTATTCTGACATTTTATAGACACTTCCTGCAGTAAAACCTCGTGACTCTCGCAACAGATGCAGAGGTGCGTTGTCTCCACCACAGGGAATGACACTATCAATACTTTAGTGTGGGTCCAAGTGCTCTCTAATGCTTTCATCAAGTCCCGAGTGGCCGTGTCAAAGCGGACAGGGGTTTGTATCTCTCTGAGGCTGCTTATTAAATCTGTGATGTGTTTTAAGGTTATGTATATTGATTGGTGGTCCGCGGGGTTAGTCATTATTATAGTGTTGAAGGAGACAACCAGAACGTCAATATTTGTCTCCAGAGCTACATGTAATATAGCCCACTGTCTCTATGTAGCTCAAGTCAGCATTGTCCTATAATTCCTGAGTCACTGTGGGTGATACTGGTGGATGATACTGCGACTCTCATGTCTGTGTCTGACATCACCGCCCAGGATAAACTTTAGATTCAAGCTCCGTTTTGGTGCCTCAAAGTCCTTGGTCAATGTCTGTACGAGTTGCCTTTTCATAACATGTATCGCCCTCTTGCAGTCATTGGTCCTTCATTATGGTCTCAGTTACTGTGTCTGCTGCAGCAACAATGAGATGATGATCCGCCGTGACGTAATCTCTGGTGGCTAGTGTGACTCGTTGATGTTGGTTACTGTTCTGAGTTAACATATTCAGCAGCTGGTTTATAGAAGCCGCGTGGCTTAGTATATGAGATGCATACATTACATCAACAAGTTTCTGCTTCAGTATTCATGACGCAAGTATACAGCTAAACTAAGGTGTTAGGTAAATCTCAGACACTACCTGCGTGATATTATCAGAAGCTGTGTGTAGACGAGGAAGATTGGGAGCAATCTTTGGCACGCCATCTGCCTCATCATAAAGCTGTTTTTTTATGAGTCAATAAACTGTTTTGTATAATAATGGATCATCCAATTTTTCAAGGCTGTAGTTGATATACTTCTCCAGGAGAGTAACACTCACCGCCATGTTTCCTTAAATGTGAGAATTGTCGCCTCAAAATATCCACAATTTTGTGAATTATATTATCCTCTGTGATCTCCTTCACAGTCAAGTATCACCCTTCAGAAATTTAATAAATTCCTGAGCCTTTCTTGGCGCTTCGCCTATAGAAATGTCTTTTGAGCAGACTTGATTAGATATTCCTGGTTGAGGGATGAAAGAAATATCTGGCCGTTCATTGGTTAGCTGTTTCTTTAGGTTTTAGATTGATATTCCTCGCCATGTTCAGCTACACTTTCCCTAAGATTCTCTAGGAAACAATTAAGTGTTGTCAATAAGAAAATGTTATCGTTACTGATGGATGACTGGGCCAGCAGTTGCCACATGTTCTCTTTGATATAACTGTTCGTTTCTTCTGCGCTTTGAGCTTCGGTTCATCGATGTACTTCGCGTAGCAGTTTTTTGCCCCGTAGTATCGAGCTTCTACAGCAACAGCATCACTACTGAGTCTAGTGAACACCTCAAGGTCGCCTGTCTGATGTACTACCTATGATTGACTGAACCAATGACCAGCTATGTGGTTTCTTTGGGTTCCACACACACACACACACACACAATAATAGCCTGTGACCTGGTGAAATATAACGGATCCATCTCTACTCGTACTAAGCATTTCATCTTTATTTTCTCTTTTCAGTAATAATTGTAACTATCAAGAACTAGTGTAAGTTGACCTGCAATTTCTCTGATTCTGGAATGTGTCGTTGTCGTATAGAATTGAATTGTATTGAAACAGTTTATTTAACCAGAAAAACATAGATACAGAGTGGATAATAATAACAATATTAACATGGCTGAGCCAGTTGAGAACCTGAGCTCTCTTGTAGGCACCTGATATATACTATACATAAATCTCAAGGAAGTATTATATAACGTTTAGTAACATCTGGAATAGTACAATAGCATGGTGGTAATAAGAACATCACAGAATGTTACCACGGTTATCACTTCAATATTTATTTATTTTATTTATTTATTATAAGTATTATACATAAATTACAGTGGAAGTGAAAAACATAAATATAATGGGGAAGCAGAACAACTTGGGTTGTACAGGATTAAGGTTGAACAAGAGGACAGAGCTGTCAGGATTATGTCTAGTTGGAAATATATTTATTGCAATGGTAATTTCTTGTCTATTTACATGATAATTTCCGATAAAACGGTTTTGATGGTACAATAAAAGCAGGTACTGTAAATATAGTAAGTGTTACAAGATATATTAATACTTAGACAATAGATATTTTTTAAGAAATGGTTCAAAGGAAGTGAGCGAAGTCTTTGCTCGGATGGGTCGGGGTCAGTCTTTTTATTAAAAATTGCCACCCTATTATACACCGTAGTTTACAACAGATAGAAAACAGTGTTTGTGATTTATTAAAGTCTAGAGAAACTGCTGGTGACATTTGTTGGTGTCAGAGTCCTCCACTCGACGCTGGAAACATCAACTTGTGCCGCCATTACGCTGTGTCTGTATTTATCTAAAAGAGAGAGGAATTAAATTTGGTTTATACAATTTACTCACGCCAGTAACAGACAAAGACTAACTCGCCTGACAAACCTGGGACCTGACCTGAGATTGGACTTAGTTTAGCCAAAAAATTGTGTAATATAAAATATTTTGCGTTTAAATCGGTTGTTTTGGTCTATTATTTTAAAATTGGGTTTTATTATTTGTTCAAATGATCTGAAAACATCTTAGCTAGAATACGTGACCCCGAAAACATAATGTTTGGCACCATAAACATCTTCCTATTTAGCATAATTCCTCAGATATTGAATTTCGATGGAAATTAGCCCGTTTGGGAAGATGGCGTCATTTGCTAATCACACCCACACACCCACACACACACACACACACACACACACACACACACACACACACACACACACACACACACACACACACACACACACACACACACACTTCAGACAATGTCACGGCGGTGTTTGCTGACTTCCAGACCCAGAAGAAAAGTTTTAGCCATGCAGAAAAATTTTACCCTGCCGACCCTCACCCTAGCTGACCTTCGCTGCCACCTACACACACCACCACCAACACATTACTACCATCACCTACACACCACCTACACACCACCACCACCTACACACCACCTACACACCACCACCACCTACACACCACCACCTACACATCTTCCTTCCTCCCTTCCTTCCTTCCTTCCTTCCTTCCTTCCTTCCTTAGCTCCACGCATTTCTTCCCGATCTGACCTCAAACATACAAGAACTAACCCCTGACCTGACCAAACCAAGTTACGATTGTAAACTTCATCTTGATTTGATCAGTAAACACAAAGTTGGCCAGAAACAAGTTATAAAAGACCTCACTTATAACCACGTCACTCTAGGTTAGGTTTTTTGTAGTGATGGTTCTTTCCAGTAAATCCGGCCTGGAATTTTAGGATTTTCTTACACAGGTCAAAATTTAAGGATTTTATTTGTTGTAAGGTTTTATGTCTATAGATTAGTCAGCCAGCTTACCAGTTCGCCAGCCAGTTAGAGAGCCAGCCAACCAGTCAGCCAGTTTCCTCCCTCCCTCATCTTCCTATTGTTGTCTCAGTTTATATGTCATTAAGTTCATTGAGTGTGAGCAAATCTCTCTCTCTCTCTCTCTCTCTCTCTCTCTCTCTCTCTCTCTCTCTCTCTCTCTCTCTCTCTGCATCTGCTTTGTTTCTGTCTGTGTGTCTCTCAAGTGTTTTGTTTACCTCGTGTGGGTCATCAGCGGCCTCTGTGGTGCCAAATATCTCCTTACTTAACACGATTGACGTTAGCCTTCAGACCCTCTGTGTGTGTGTGTGTGTGTGTGTGTGACAAAACAAACCCACTCACACAACCAAACACTCTTTAAGTCTTCATCCAAACACAAAAAAACACAAAATTTCTATTAGGTAAATAAAACACCATAGCCTTAAGTATAACACACACACACACACACACACACACACACACACAGTGGCAGAGTGTATGTCTTATATTCTCAACACTTTATTTACACTTAGAATATTATTAAAGAAAAAATGAGAAAGATATATTAGTGGTGGTGGTTAGTGTTAATAGTCTACTAGTGATGATAGTCTGGGAGATAGTCTACTAGCGGAGATAGTCTGGGAGATAGTCTACTAGTGGAGATAATCTGGGAGATAGTCTACTAGTGGAGATAGTCTGGGAGATAGTCTACGAGTGGAGATAGTCTGGGAGATAGTCTACTAGTGGAGATAGTCTGGGAGATAGTCTACTAGCGGAGATAGTCTGGGAGATAGTCTACTAGTGGAGATAGTCTGGGAGATAGTCTACTAGTGGAGATAGTCTGGGAGATAGTCTACTAGCGGAGATAGTCTGGGAGATAGTCTACTAGTGGAGATAGTCTGGGAGATAATCTACTAGTGGAGATAGTCTGGGAGATAGTCTACTAGTGGAGATAGTCTACTAGTGGAGATAGTCTATTAGTGGAGATAGTCTATTAGTGGAGATAGTCTATTAGTGGAGATAGTCTACTAGTGGAGATAGTCCATTAGTGGAGATAGTCTACTAGTGGAGATAGTCTATTACACTGTCAGTTATCAAGCTGTGAAAAGGAAATTATTAACGTATTGATAATTAAAGGTGTGAAAATGAATGAATATCCAGCCAGCCTCTCCAGTTGGTTAATTGGCCAATTAATCATCCGGACAAAGGTATGCTAACGATCACTTAATTAACCTGTACCACGTCAGTCAACCAGTCAACCAGTTAAATAAACAATTACCATGGATCAATTAACATGTCAAGCCCAATCATTAGTGAGTTAGATATATCTTCCAGTCAGTCAGTTATAGTCACTCTTTTGTTGACCTTTTTTTTATAATTAACTGGTCGTCATTGTTGTTAGTACAGTCAGGTCGTATTAACGTAGTAGTGAGATAGGTCGTGAGTAGTGTTTCAGGGAAGGTCGTGTATTTTGAAGGGTCGTAGTTAGCGTTGGGGTGTAAGTTATATAGAATATTCAGGCGGATTGAGACAAGGAAAGAGACAGAGAAAGGCACAGAGATAGACAGAGAGAGGCAAAGACCAACCGAGACAGAGAAAGACAGATAGGCAGACAGAGGTAAACAGACAGACAGACAGAGAAACAGAGAGACAGAGGCAAACAGACAAACATTTAGACAGATATAGAGATGCCCCACCTATGCTACAGAAACATAATAATGACCCCAGATAAGGGGAGACTCCTCAAAACTATTCTAAGGTGGACGTGACTGACAAGGAGACCTAAACAAGACCTAAACAAGACCAAAACAAAACCAAAACAAGACCCAAACAAGACCAGACGACTTAGGCGATGACCACAGACGAGATGGAACGACTTGAGGTGATGGGAGGTGGTCCGGGCAAGGTGGTGAGAGGTGGCCCGAGGGAGGTGGTGAGAGGTGGCCAAGGGGTGGTGGTAGGAGGTGGCCCGAGGGAGGTGGTGAGAGGTGGCCAAGGGGTGGTGGTAGGAGGTGGCCAAGGGGTGGTGGTGGTAGGAGGTGGCTTGAGGGAGGTGGCTGAAATTGGCCCGGTGAGAGGTGGCTGAAGGAGGCCAGTGGGAGGTAATGGAAGTACAGGCCCTATGAGACAACTTGAAGGTAGAGGCATTTGTCAGGTCTGGTAAGGGTGTCTACAGATCTGACGTCCCGGGTGAGTGAGTGAGTGAGTGAGTGCGATTGAGTGATTGAGTGTGAGTGTCATGATAATGGAAAGTAATCACTCTAGATAATAATAATAAAAATAATAATAATAATAATAATAATAATAATAATAATAATAATAATAATAATAATAAGGTTTCGGAGTATTTTTCAAGAATTTTTGGGGCGTAGATCTTTATAATGTGATGGCTCTATGCTCGTATGTGAGTATCAAAGGCGGAAAAACCCTCAAGATATGAAGTGCTCTTGTGTTCCTTTGAGGATTAATTTAAAATTCTTCAAAGTAACTGACACAAACTTTAGTCGACATGCAGAAAAAATCCCCCCCCTTTTTTTTTTAACTATTTTTACTTTTTATTCACAAGTAAATTCATCTTTAAGAAAACTGTAACCTCGGAATATTACAGTGAGAAGTTACTGTACCATGTAATTTAGTCGTGGTATACCTGTGATTTGTCTTCGTTATTACAGGTGACTGCAGTAGGCCCGTGTACCTTACTATAATGTGGTTTATAAGTACTCCTGTAATTAAAATAACTGAAGTGTTTTAAGCATGTACTCTTGAGTCCAACCCAGTCCATGCATTAACTCAGGTCCTTAAGCACGTACTCTTTAAGTATTTTCAAGAACCAGTGACCTTGGTGTTGGTATCACGTCCCAAGAGAAGACGAATTTCATTTTAACTTTAGTCTCAGTGGGTCAACGGTCAGAGTTATTAGTGTATACCTGGCCGAGGGGTCAACAGTGAACAGCAGGGTATTTTTTTTCCATTCAGTGTCCTTGACCTCGATTCGTTTCTATATAATTTAAATCGATAAAATATGAGTAAATTGGAGGGTGGAGAGAGGTAAGGTTAGGTAGGGTTGGGACACACAATCACTAGTCACGACATAGAGGAAGTGAGATGGAGGAGGCCAGAGTGGAGAGCCGTGTTAGACAGCAGGAGGATGACAGGTTGAGAGGGACAATTTCCGTCAACAATGGGTGTTAAGGGGAGGGGAGAGACCTGTCACCTTTCTCATTACTGTCACCTGTCATGTTGTAGTGAACTGGTGAAGGGGGAGGGGAGGGGAGGGGGGTGGAGCACTCATGTAACTCCTCCTCACATTATTTCCTCAACCACAGCGGCTCTCAAAGTGGTGGGATAATCAAGGGGCCTCAGATTTCAGGAAAAATTCAATCAAGCAGACAATGATTTTTTTTTCACAATACAATACCTCAGGGGCGCACGTTACCGGTAGCTGCAGGTGTATTTTACTTCTTCATGTTACTTATAATAGGTTAATTAGTAGATGATAAACAAGTAGATGTGATAGTCAGTCAAAAGGTATAGGAGGGGATCGGGAGTCTGGTAGCCTGTCAGATGTCCTAGGTGGAGTATCTGACAAAGGATAATGAGACTATCAAGTGTCTGGTTAAAACTGTCTGCTGCAGCTTTATCAAATAGAGTAAGTGTCCATGGCCAGACACCAATAACTACACATTATTACCTTTAACAAACACTGGTGAGATGGAAACGACTGTAGGTATCTTATGTACAGCTGCCGGACACTGCTGGACTACTCCCCCAATAAGAACTTAGTAGCAGCTCCATACAAGGTTCCTTACTTGGTAACTTGAAGGAAAGGCCACACACAATCGTTGAGGAGCTGAATCTGTTATGTACCCCGAACAGTGTGCGCTTTGTTACGATGATACACGAAATTGAGTGAAGTATTTTTTCGAACAACACAGTCCAGTCTAGAATGGTTGATATCTCTCATGATTTGAAGAGTCAATTTGTACAAGAGATGAAAGGAGCTATTTTCTTCTTCTTCTTACGATACAACTTGATGAAACATCTCATACCCAGTTGTTGTCTTGATGTTGATATATTTTGATCGGCAGCATAAAAGAGAAATTCGTCTGTATCAGAATTTTAAAACCTCGGCCGATGTGATGGATATTATGTCTCCATTTATTAAGAGTGTAGTTTGAGTAATCTTGTTAGCGTCACAACCGATGCACCTCCAGCCTGGCTTGGTTCAAAATCTGGTTTACAAACTCGTGTCAAAGAAAAAGCACCAAACGCCACCGGTGTTCACTGTTTCATTCATCGTCGAGTTGAAATATTTGTTAAACCATATTGTCAAACTTGTCAACTGTGTGCCGACATGGTCTTCATGCATAAAACACTGTTCTTGCCCACACAGAAGTAAAGTGGCTGTTTGGTGGAAAGTTTCTCACCATTCTCAACCAAGTGAAGAATTTCCTCGAAATACAAGAGAAAATGGATTTGCTGGCTACATTTAATACTGAAGTACGACTGTCGTATATTGTGGACCTTCTTCAGGTGTTCTGTGAGCTCCACATGATACAAGGGAAAGATTCAAGCATGATTACTCATACGAATTATTATCTTAGCTTTCCTTGCCAAACTATAACTCTTCAGAAATAGCAGTGGAACACGGGAATCTTGTGATGATCCCGAATTTCAAGGAGGAACAGCTAGAATCCTTGGAACTAATTAATGATTTGTCAGCCAAAGATACCTTCAAGAAGAAAAAAAAAAAACAGTTCTGATGTAATTCGGTGATTGTGTATCAAAAAACAAGTGACATAACCTTTCGTGTCTTGTTGACTTTCGGATCTACACGCCTCTGTGAGTGTTTCTCTGCGTTAGTTGAAGAGTTGCAACAAGTTGGCAGTGTAAGACGATATCTGATGTACTCTGACAAAGACGGTGCCACGTTTTAAGTGCATTATAGCTCAGATAAAAAACACAATTGTACAGTTCCCATTGACAATACCCAACGGACTAATTAAAGAATCTATATTAATATATTTTCTGGTGCAGTTGAGATATTTCCTTGATCACATTGGCTTTGTAAATGACCTAACAGGTGACTGACCATATGAAATTGAGGAACATCTACCACGCACACACACCACCAGGCCTCCTCATACACCTACCATGTTCGCTCGACCGGCCGATAGTCACACGATGCTCTGTTGGATGTTCACTACAGTTGGATATTGACAAAAGCTAAATTAGATTCTCTGTTTGGGATTTTAATAGGTCTTTTTGGTGTTTGTTTTATTACATTGGAGTCGTGTGTTGTTAGTGTGTTGTCAGTGTTGTTAGTGTGTTGTCAGTGTTGTTAGTGTGTTGTCAGTGTTGTTAGTGTGTTGTCAGTGTTGTTAGTGTGTTGTCAACTTGGGATATATTTTGTTTACACTCTTAATTTTTGGTTTACATGAGATATATATTGTTTACACCTTTGAATATGTTGTTTAAAGCTATTGTTTTGTTTACACCCTTGAGTGTGTTGTTTAAGTAAGCTATTTCTTTGTTTACACCCTTGAGTTTGTTGTTTATGTGGGATATATTTTGTTTACACCTTTAAATCTGTTGTTTAAAGATATTGTTTTGTTTGCATCTTTAAGCTTGTTGTTTATGCTCCCCTAAAAAATAAAAATAGCGACAGTGAGAGAGATATATATTCCTCAGTTTGTTTTTCTTTCACCAAAATGTGTACAGAATGCTGCCTGTTATTATAACCGGGTGACGATATGCTCAAAGGAAATGACTCAAAATAACTCGATGACAATTTTTTTCAATACGATGCAAATTCTCTTTATTAACTTGTTATAGTCCACGTGTCTCTCTCATTAAATAACTCAAGATGGTGTGTGTGTGTGTTTGTTCAGCTTAATATACTCTTATGTTTTTGTTGTAGTTGTTGTTGTTGTAGCTGCTGTTGTTGTTGTTTTAGTCGTCGTTATTTTTGTTGTGATTAATGTTGACATAAATCAAGGCTGTGTATCTTTCTCAAAAATATCGACACACACAACCCGTCACATTTTCGTGGTTGATCGTGGCAACCTTGTCCTCACCTATGGCAGACCTCACACTACTGAAGAGATGTTGCTCTTTTAATGCCAATATTCACTCAAACACCACCAGAATCTATAAGACACTGTGTATACGTTTCTGACACACCCTGGTAGATGCAAAACACAATACTGACATTATGAGGAATCGAGTCTCGTTCCTCCTTTAAAATTAATGGATTATATTGGTAAGTTGGCTGACATCTTTATTGACTGTGGCTTCCAATATCTGTACCTTTGTGTTAAGGTTCTGTTTAGATTTCCTTTATTTACAACAGAACCTGGGAGTCTTATTATCTGTTGAATCACATGGGGAATTATTATCATTTGTTTGGGGTGTTTTTATTTGGCGTTGATTTAGTGATGATGTACAGTAGTTTTGGTGGGGGTTTTTTTTAGCGTCGATATGGTGGTGATTTACCGTCGTTTTAGTGGTGATTTGGCGTCGATTTAGTGATTTGGTGGTGATTTACCGTTGTTTTGGTGGTGATTAGGTGGTGATTTGACGGACATTTTTCTCTTTGTATAATTTTTCTGAAGTTAGGTTAGGTTAAGTTAGGTTCCAGAGAGTAAGTTACGGCTCCTTATCGACTACAGAACACCCTGCAGATAGTCCGTCATTGGATTCCGTTCAGTAACCATTTGAATATTTTAACTGGAAAGACAAATAACTTTTTACAAGGAAAATTTTATTTGTAAGTGTCTATTAACCTGATGTGTTATGATAGTTTTGAAAGTATGTTTTTAAGTGAGTTAATAAGTACGTATATGCACATACACTTAAGTTCAAATATACTTTTATTTATGTAACAGGTTCATACACACCCTATTACTTAACACTTAATACACTTTTCACTACTTATACACGTAATACACACCCTATTACTTAACACTTATGAATGCAATTTTTCACTACTTATACACGCAATACACACCCTATTACTTAACACTTAATACACTTTTTCACTACTTAGTAATAATGTAATATTACACCCTATTACTAACACTTAATATGCATTTCACCTAACTTATACATCGCACACATTAATTCTCATTTAACACTTAATATACTACTTATAATGCAATACAAATCTATTACTTAACACTTAATACACTTTTCACTACTTATACACGTAATACACACCCTATTACTTAACACTTAATACACTTTTCACTACTTATACACGTAATACACACCCTATTACTTAACACTTAATACACTTTTCACTACTTATACACGTAATACATACCCTATTACTTAACATTTAATACACTTTTCACTACTTATACACGTAATACACACCCTATTATTTAACACTTAATACACTTTTCACTACTTATACACGTAATACACACCCTATTACTTAACACTTAATACACTTTTCACTACTTATACACGCACATTATTAATTTCTTGGCTATTTCTTAACACTTATCTACACCACCACTTATACGTAATACACACAATTCTTGGTTGATTTCTAGTAACACTTAATACCACTTTTCATTTATATTGACGTAATACACACCCCTGCCACTTATGCGCTTTAATAAAAACCCCTCCTTACCACACTTACTATTTAAGAAGAAATAAAAAACACACACTATAAAATCATTATATTTTACTCAATCAAACAGACTTAATCCACTCAATATCCACAAAATGCTGGCTTAATCCACTCAATATCCACAACATGCTGACTTAATCCACTCAATATCCACAAAATGCTGGCTTAATCCACTCAATATCCACAACATGCTGGCTTAATCCACTCAATATCCACAAAATGATGGCTTAATCCACCCAATATCCACAAAATGCTGGCTTAAGCCACTCAATATCCACAAAATGCTGGCTTAATCCACTCAATATCCACAACATGCTGACTTAATCCACTCAATATCCACAAAATGCTGGCTTAATCCACTCAATATCCACAAAATGATGACTTAATCCACTCAATATCCACAAAATGCTGGCTTAATCCACTCAATATCAACAAAATGCTGGCTTAATCCACTCAATATCCACAAAATGCTGACTTAATCCACCCAATATCCACAAAATGCTGACTTAATCCACCTAATATCCACAAAATGATGACTTAATCCACCAAATATCCACAAAATGCTGACTTAATTCTCTCTCTTTATCTCGATCGTCATAAATGCTGAGGCTCAGATTATTATTGGCAGCTCTCATTGTGTCATTGAATTCTGGTCCATTTTTTTTATTCTAAGTGGCGTCGTGCTATTGGCAAACGCTTACAGGAGCTACAAAGTGTTATGGAGTTTGATATTGATAAGCATTCGATATTTGATTTTTTTTACCTTTTTTGTTTACTTTTTTGTTGGGGTGTGTGGTGGGGGTTAGGTAGGAATTCGTGATCGTGTCTTGTTTAAAAAGGAAATTAGGATTTATTTTTAATGACTCATTTTCGTTGGTGCTTGTATTTTTGGTTGAGATTTCAAGCGTTTGTTAAGTTGATTTTAAACCCGTGAGTGCGATGGGTTAATCCCTTGAGGATAATGATTTAACCCCTTGAGGATTGTGGCTTAACCCCTTGAGTATGATGATTTAACCCCTTGAGTATGATGACTTTGCCAATTGTATACAGTCTGCATGGTCATGTACACAGTCTGCAGGGTCATGTACACAGTCTTCCTGGTCATGTACACAGTCTACCTGGTCATGTACATAGTCTTCCTGGCCATGTACACAGTCTACTTGGTCATGTACACAGTCTTCCTGGCCATGTACACAGTCTCCCTGGTCATGTACACAGTCACCCTGGTCATGTACACATTCTATCTGGCCATGTGCGCAGTCTGCCTGGCCATCTACACAGTCTGCCTGGTCATGTACACAGTCAACCTGGCCATCTACACAATCTTCCTGGACATCTGCACAATCTTCCTGGCCATCTCCACACTCTACCTGGCCTTCCACACAGTGATGTCATGCTGATAAACACCTGAGTAACATCCTGAGATGCCCCCCCTAGAGTGAGTGTGTGTGTGTGTGTGTGTGTGTGTGTGTGTGTGTGTCCTCCAGCCACAACAAAAGTCACACCACACTTAAAACACCACCTCCACATTTTCCTCTTCACATTAAACCCTGGCTGTAAACTGTACACTCACACAGTAAGTGCCTCTGGTATAAGTGGGTCTCTCACTTAATTTTGAATTAAGTTTTAAGTGCTTGTACGTTTCCTCGTGGCTAATTATACCCGGCGCGTCTCTCATTAAGCAGAATTTACACTAATTACCTGTAAAATTTTGTGAAGATGGGTATGTAAATAGGAAGGGGAGGGGGGGCGGCTGCTCCATGTAAGAGAGACAAATTTTTCTGAATAGTTGGAAACGTAATTGTAAATCATTGACTCGTTGTGTAGAATTATTCATTTATCATTCATAGAGAGTTTGGTGTTTTTTATCACGAATCATTAATTTCAACATAATATAGAGACTTATGTATGTATTTAACGGGGAAAATATACAAATAAACAAGAATTTATCATCTATAAATGAATAAATTTTACGGTATATCTGTTATTGTTATCGAAATACAGCAATACAGTATTCATAAATTGTCTAAACCTAACCTAACCTAACCAATGTATTTTATCTTTAATATGTTTTAAGGTTAAATATCAAATTGGTTAGTTAATTTATGGACTTCCTGTAAATTGTTTGTCTTCGTTAGCAGCTGTTGTGAAGTTATTTGTTACGTATGTTTTTGTTTCATACTGTAATGGCGCTCTTCTTTTGTTATTTATTACGTGTGTTTTTTGTTTCTTTTGTTCTCTGTTCAAAGCATTGTTGGAACCTTTTTTTTCCGAATGTGTTGCAACCTATAAGCGTTCCAGTCAGGTGTAGTACAGGCACAATAACTCTGACACTGGCTATTTATGGCTCTCGCGACAAGCTAATAAAAGTAAGTTAGTGTAGCCTCAATGAAAACATAAAATTTCCACCTCTTACGATTTTTTAACCAATTCTGCCAAAATTCTATACCTGACATGATGTTTACCTGAAAAGGGTCAATTAGTCATTACTTTCGAAGAGGTGATATTACCCCCTGATTTCTATTAGGTGAAAGGTTGGTGAAAATGTTGGTGAAAAGGTAAGTTTTGTGGCCCTGCACCAGTGAATTATGTCTGGTGGCCTGAGAATTGCCTGGGGACGCCGTGGCTAAACCCTCTTCTCCCCTTCTGACCAAAACAAAAATACGATGAAATATCTTTGTAATGGACCTCGATCTGATGTTTATAGTCCGTTATATGGAGGTTTCGTATCTAATGGGACCTCGATTAAACGGACTTTCCCCTCAATGAAGTCTTTTAAATAGATATTTCACATCTAATGGAGGTTCGATTTAACGGAATTACCTCCCCCAAAACATTCGTTAAATGAACGTTTCATATCTACCTGAACCTCGATTTAACGGACTTTATTCTTCATATAGTCCGTTAAATGGAGGTTCCACTGTATTGTGGATCACCAGAAATGAACATAAGTTTAATGGTGTTCAAAATACTTGTTTGCAATATTTACTAAAGTAATAATGATGATGATGATGACGACAATAGACTGGATGCGCTTGTGGTGTCGAACAGCAATTCGCGGACGAGGGATCTCGGGTGGAAGCAGGAGCCGGTGTCGGGAATGGTGCAGATGAAGTCATGGTGATGATCAAAGAGGCAGGGAAAGCATAAGGGAGCTTTGGAACTATGAATGTTAAGTAAGCACTGAGGAAAATATGTATGTATGTATGTATGTATGTATGTATGTATGTAGAGCGAAGGAGAGAATTAGGTCTGACATGATGAGCGTCAAGCAGCAGTTGGGAGGAAAGCAACTGATGGACTCACAACAAAACAGGAAAAATATTCACTGTTTTTTGTGTGTGTGTTTTTTAGACAGACTTCCCAATGGTCGAAGATGTATATACCTTAATTAAAACACAGGTTTATATGATCCACTACTAATTAAAACACAGGTGTATATGAGCCTCTACTAATTAAAACACAGGTATATATGATCCACTACTAATTAAAACACAGGTATTTATATGTGTGGTGCTCTATAACGTGAATTAGATTATATATTAAAACAACAAATTAGACCAACGATTTACCAAAAGCTTTTATGAATATATCAAAGTAAAAATGTTGTCAAAATATTAAAAAAATAATAATAATTCTTACTTACACACGAATCATCATCAAAAGGTATTATAACTTTGCGTACATGGAGTACAGTGTGTTGTTTTTGTTTTCCTTTGTTTTCTTGGAGCAAAATTTATATTTACTTGTTCAAGGTTTAGTAAAATATTTTTTTTGTTTTTTTTTTTGGGTGGACGACTGAAGAAAAGTTTACGAATTTTACTCCTGGGGTCTTATAGGTCTTGTGTCTTGGATTGTGGGTCTCGAGTCTCGTTTTTTTATAATGAGGTCTCGGGTCTTTGCTCTCGGGTGTTAGGTCTCAGGTCTTAGGTCTCGGGTCTCGTTTCTCAAATCTCGGATCTCAGGTCACTTAACAGTGAATCCAACTTTGAGATGAATGGACACACGAAAAATCCCCTTACTAAGAGGATCAAAGACTTGGTCATGAGGGAGTCTTCATCTCCTGCAGGCCCCGAGGTGGTAGACTCCTACAGGCCTCGACCTTCCTCGTCCTGCCTCGACCTGCACATCAAAGCCATGGCAAATGACTCTTTAAATAGGCAGAGAATTTATGTGACGTATGTTAATATGGGGAGAAATAACTAGGAAGTCTCTCGTTAATGCGGTTATGAGGGAGAGTGAGGGAGGGAGGGAGGAGAGTGAGGGAGGGAGTGGGTGGGTGGGGAAGGAGGGAGCAGGGAGTGAGGCAGGAGGGAAGGAGGGAGGGACAGATATAGACAGTCCGAGAGAGACAGATAGACAAATAAAGACAGAGAGACAGACATACAGAGCGGGGTAGAAAGACAGAGAGAAGACAGTAAAAATACTTGGGAAAAAATCATATAAAAAGAGACGAAGAGGAACGAAGAAATATAAGATGAAAGACAGAGAGAGAGAGAGAGAGAGAGA
>NW_024743388.1:0-12753 GCF_018991925.1 Homarus americanus | reverse complement strand
TTGCGTACAGGCATTGTGGAACTCTCACCGACCTTATTGGCTAAGGGAAACGTACATGTCATCTGAGTTAGTATGGGATGGGTAAGTTAGGTATTTGTTTTGGGAGGAGTGATAGGGTGTGGTTAGTTAATGGTAGAATGGTAATTTTTATTTTGTGTGGGATTGCTAGTAACGGCTGGGTATGTTAGGTTTTTATTTTGGGGGGATTGTTAGGGTTTTTTTTTTTTTTTTTTTTTTTTGGGTGGGGGAGCGTTAGCAGGTTGAATGTCAGTTTTTTTTTTTTTTAAGGTCTTGAGTTTGAGTTGGTGGCGTGGGGTTTGGAGTGAGGGGGGGGAGGAGAGAATTGGTCTTAAGTTAGGTTAGGTTGATTGGGTTAGGTTAGGTGGGAATCGGTGGGTGTGGGCTGAGGAGAGGTTAGGTTATTAGGTTAGGTTGATTTGGTTAGGTTGGGTGGGAATCGTTGGGTGAGGGTTAAGGAGAGGTTAGGTTTAATTTGGGGGGAAATTGTTGGGTGTGGTTATAGGGAAGATATTAATATAAGGGAGGTGGGAGGGGAGTGTTTGGTCTGTTTAATACTTAAAGATGGAAATTCTGGGGTGCAGAGATGGTCTAAATTTTCGAGTGACAGTGAGCGAGGTGGTGGTATGAGTGTTGTGTATGCAAATGAGGGAAGGGCAGTTACGTGACTGTGTGTGGGGGAGTCGGGAGGTTGAGGGGAGTGTGCTAGGTTCGTGTCGGGGTTGATTTCTGTTTCCTTTGGGGTAGTGCCGTATAGGTTTACTTTGATTATTGATTTGGTTGGATGAGTGTATTGAATAATTTTTTTGCTGTCAGGTGTATAGGGAGACAGGGGGGAGGTGTTCTTCCTCTTTGGTCTAGGGGTCTTGACCACTATTTCTGTGGGAGGAAGGGCTGCCATTTTATTCTTGGGAGTCTGGGGTGTTAGGGGAGGATCGGGTTTGGTTTGGGTGTTCGTGGTCCGGGAGTTCAACGTAGTCAAGTGGGAGAAGTCGGGTGTAGGCAAGGTCGAGGTGGAGGGGCTGGTATGTTTTGGACTGATTACTTTGGGGGGTGAGGTAATGGTAGAATGGTGAGATAAGTCAGGTGTAGGCATGGCAGAAGTGGAGGGGAGGAAGGAGACAGTGGATTCTCTGGGGGGTGGGGGGGGCATGTTGGTACGGTCGGAGATGGGGGCAGTGGGGAAGATGAGGTCGGGACCGGTTCTGAAGGAGTCAGGAATGTTTATGGTAGGGAGGCCGTTAGCCTTCAAACCCTCAATTACCAGATTTAGAAAAAGTGATCTATTACCGTTGCTTAGGGAATGTGCCAGAAGTATGATGGTGGTGATTTTTGCGTCAGTGTCGGGGGAAGGGAGGGGGGCGGTCAGGTTGTTGGTCCAGCAAGTGCGGGTGGAGAGAGTCGTGGGAGTAGGGAGTGAGTGGTGGGGAGGAGGAGGAGGTGCAGTGGGAGGGGAGGGTAGGCGTAGGCGGGGAGGGAGAGGTGTTGTGCTGTTGTTGAGTCTGATTTGGCACTTGTTGCTGACGGCAGAGTGTGGGCCTTTACAATTGCAGCATCTAGTAACAGTGGCAGTGCAGTTTCTGTATGAGTGGCCTTGATTGGCACATTTTGAACAGGTTAGTGAGTTACTGCAACGGTTGGTGGTATGTCCAAATTGATAGCAGTTGTAGCATTGGTGGACTGGGATGTAGTGTTGGAATTCGATGTTATGTGAGGGGATGATGTTATTGCCGAATTTAATTCCGTTGGATTTCAATTTGATGGCGTCAGTTTGTGTAGCTGTAGTGATTTTCAACATGGGGAGAGTTTCCATCCGGGCTGCATATGTCATTTGGGAGGTGTTGTGTGTGTTGAGTTCTGTCAATAGGTTAGGATTGTCAAGGATATGGGGGATGATTTTTCTACATATGAGGGTTTCGCCCACGGTTTGGTGGGAGTAGGTGGCGTGCTGTGGACGCAGCGGTAGTATCGTTCATCCAAGGCCGTCCCTCCCTCTTGGAGGTGGGGCGTAGCTTGCGGATGACGCATGCGGCACTCGTGGCCAATGAGGTGGCCACTGAGGTGGAGAATGTCTGTATATAAGCCCGCCCGCCTGCCGGGCCGCCCGTATTGACTATTTCGTCGTCGAGATGGCCCGTACTAAACAGACTGCCCGCAAGTCCACTGGAGGCAAGGCTCCACGGAAGCAGCTGGCCACCAAGGCAGCTCGCAAGTCCGCCCCAGCCACCGGTGGTGTCAAGAAGCCCCATCGTTACAGGCCCGGAACCGTCGCCCTTCGTGAGATCCGTCGTTACCAGAAGAGCACAGAGCTACTCATCAGGAAGCTGCCCTTCCAGCGCCTGGTGCGTGAGATCGCCCAGGATTTCAAGACTGACCTGCGCTTCCAGTCGTCTGCCGTCATGGCTCTGCAGGAAGCCTCTGCGGCTTACCTGGTGGGTCTTTTCGAGGACACCAACCTGTGTGCCATTCACGCCAAGCGCGTTACCATCATGCCCAAGGACATCCAGCTGGCCCGGCGCATCCGCGGAGAGCGTGCTTAAGTCCTCTTCCTTGGGGAAAAAGAAAAAGCACCACAAAACCTACCAGACATCTATAACTCGGCCCTTCTCAGGGCCAAAGAACTGTTCTGAAGATAATTTTCATGACAATCGAAATGGTTGGTGGTAGGAGAGCGTTAATTTCGGTTACCCAAATCGCCTAACGGTAAGTTGGTAACAGTCGGGCAGGCACGAATGTATAGTAGGTCATCAATTCGGGAGGTGGGTGGGTGCAAAAAACAAGAGCTAGTAACAAATTAATATATAAAGAATAAGTAAGTAAATAAATAACTAAAATAAAAGAAAATTCAATAAAATAAAATAAAATGAATTGTTTACATGAAATAGGCGTGCTGCAAACAAGAAATGAAACCCAAACACACTCCATGTATGTCACTTTGCAGTGGGTGTAAAAGTACTCCACGCAGAATTTATTTATTTATTTATAATGTTTCGATTTAGTCCTGTTTCTACGCCAATAGAGAATGCAGATTATTATAATTTTTTTTATTTATTTCCCTCTCAATATATCACTGTCGGTAACTGTCTCTTTAACATGTAACTGTGGCTCCGAAGGAGCCGATTAAGTTGTAGTAGTGGGATGGCGTGTTTGTTGTGCACAAGTAACCTCTTACTTGGAAGAGGTGTACTTGGTGACAGCCTTGGTACCCTCAGACACGGCATGCTTGGCCAGTTCACCGGGCAGCAAGAGTCGGACAGCTGTCTGGATTTCCCGACTTGTAATGGTGGAGCGTTTGTTGTAGTGCGCCAGGCGGGAAGCCTCGGCAGCGATGCGCTCGAAGATGTCGTTCACGAAAGAGTTCATGATGGACATAGCTTTGGAGGAGACTCCTGTGTCGGGGTGTACTTGCTTCAGTACCTTGTAGATGTAGATGCTGTAGCTTTCCTTCCTCCTGCGCTTCTTCTTCTTGTCACCCTTGGCAATGGCCTTCTGGGCCTTTCCAGCCTTCTTGGCAGCCTTTCCGGAAGTTTGGGGAGGCATGGCGGCACAGTTACTCGTGGCGCGGAGCGAGAGAATTGAAAACTGGCCCGACTAACTTTTCCTTATATACCGAGCGGGCCGCTCAGGATCAGACTGGCTGCAGCTACGGCTCTCTTACATTGGTTGGGTCCGCGAGACGGCCACCTGGCCTGATCCTGAGCTTGGTATAAAAGACCAAGGTGGCGGGCGGAAATTTAACCCCTATCACGAAAAGCAGCAGCAGCAACATGTCAGGACGCGGCAAGGGAGGCAAGGTGAAGGGCAAGTCAAAGTCCCGTTCTAGCAGGGCCGGACTCCAGTTCCCCGTGGGTAGGATCCACCGTCTCTTGCGTAAAGGCAACTATGCTGAGCGTGTTGGTGCAGGTGCACCTGTGTACCTTGCAGCCGTCATGGAGTACCTGGCAGCAGAAGTGCTCGAGCTGGCCGGTAACGCCGCCCGCGACAACAAGAAGACCCGCATTATCCCGCGTCATCTTCAGCTTGCCATTCGCAATGACGAGGAGCTGAACAAGCTCCTGTCTGGAGTCACCATTGCCCAAGGGGGTGTCCTTCCTAACATCCAAGCTGTGCTCCTCCCAAGAAGACAGAGAAGAAATAAGAACCCAAGGTTCGTTCACACAAGACAACCTAACCAAACAGGCTCCTTTCGGAGCCACAGGATATCACTTAAAGAGAGAAATATACGACATCAACGTTTTGCAGGATAACACTCTATTTTACGTGTAATTAGCATAGTCTTGGGGAAATTGAGTGAAATTGATTTTGAATGGTGTAGATGTGAAGGGCGGTTGTGGGGGCCTGGGGTGGGGGACTTAAACGGGACTTAGAAGGGCGCAAGAAGCAGCAGCAGCAGCAGCAGCAGCCAGGGAGGCGACCTTATTTTCAGTCAGGTTCATACACAAAGAAATACATCAGATTCATTGACAGTACAGTACACATTTACCAGTGTGGGCTAGCCAATTTGGGATAAAGAGCAAGAATGTAATGTCCTCAATGAAGTAATGACATAGTTCAAGATACAATAAGTGAGGTGGCCTGAAGTCTTTGACAGTGTCACATTCAATAATATAGTGCTTTAAAGGTGTATCACAAAGTTTACATGCTGAGTGTTCCGGTATGGGTACAGCGTGACTAACTTGCCAGATGTGTCTGTATCCTAACCTAATTCTGGCCACGACTACATCACACAGGCAGGCAGGAGCAAGTTGTTTGGACACTCTTCCTAGCCCCCTTGGTCCCTGTTCACCTACCTACTGTAGCAGTAAGTAGGTACCTGTTGTAAATCGAAAGGTTGCCAATTCGTATTCAGGGAAAGTTGTTGGAGCTTCTAAACTTGAACTGACACAATCCGAGGAGTGGTGACCCGAGGATCACAGACACTATCTCTCCCACTACAAATCCCTTCCTAACCTCCTGCTCCTTCCTATGTCCTCCCAAAATTGAACCATGCTATCGCAAAGGTAATAATACAGGTAGAGACAACAACATATTTTCCTATTGTCTTATTATATATTAATAACAGAAACGCTGCCGCCATCCCGGAGGCTTTACATTGTCTCACTGTTCATTCCCTCCACAATTCTTCCTTTTACTTCTTCTTCTTCTTCTTCTTCTTCTTCTTCTTCTTCTTCTTCTTCTTCTTCTTCTTCTTCTTCTTCTTCTTCTTCTTCTTCTTCTTCTTCTTCTTCTTCTTCTTCTTCTTCTTCTTCTTCTTCTTCTTCTTCTTCTTCTTCTTCCATCAATACTTTATTAACGGTGTATGTAAGTTTCACCATGTTTTGCACTACAGCGGTAGAGCAAAGTATATTTTGTTAGCAATAAACCAAAAGCATATTTTATGGCCCAATCATCACTACATAGAACACCACCCATAAAGCATGATACTAGTAGACCACAAAAACTGCTATAAACCCCCAAAGCATATTTTATTGCCTAATCATCACTACATAGAACACCACTCATAAAGCATGATACTATTAGACCACAAACTGCTATAAACCCCAATAATATACTATACTAGTGACTCTAATTGTGTTACCCAATATTATACGAAATAATACTATAAAACATAATAATAAACACACTAATAGTGTATATTAGTTGAATGCACAATCTGATGAGAAGTCAAAAAAAAAAAAAAAAAAAATAGCAACAACCTAGAAAGAGTGTAGAGTATTTTTGTGCAAACTATTATACTAGTAGATGGTCTAAGATAACTGTATGTGAAGGAAAAGGTGTGCTCTCCACTCAAACTTTCTTTTTATGAAATCTCCTACTCCCCAGCTGAGCGGTACGCCCAATGGGAAACAAAACGTGGCACATAACACGCCGCCCGCCAGCTCTGGCTCGGTGAATAGGAATCAGTAATCGGGCGGAGGATAAACAACACCGCCGCCAATGTGCTCCTCCCATCTCTGAGGAAATCTGGCGGGCAACTTAGTATTATATTAGCATGTAATAATAATAACAATAATAATAATAATAATAATAATACTACTACTACTACTACTACTAATAATAATAATAATAATAATATTAATAATAATAATATTAATAATAATAACATGCAATTTCATTTTATAACACATACTAACAAAATAGTGTATAGCCTACTATACTTAACTATAATAGGTTAGGTTGCGTAGGAGGATCTAAAAAGTACAGTAGTATACACACACACACACACACACACACACACACACACACACACACACACATACATATAGACAACAAACTAAATTAGAAAACACACGTCAGTGAAGTTATCAAATCCTCCAGTTTCCGTCTCCACCTCCTACGCCGACTCAAGTCCCTCGGTGGTCCTGCACACGAGCTCCTCAGTGTTTACACAACATTCATACTTCCCAAGCTCACCTATGCCTCCTCCACCTGGTCTTCCTCCCTAAATGCCACACAACGTAAACACCTCGAAAAAGTGCAAAAGAGGCCATGCAAGATTATTCTCTACCCTTCCTACTCCACATATCAAGAAGCGCTCAACACACTGACCGACCCTTTAGACTCTCACTGACCACCACCACGACCTCATCTGCAAATTTGGTAAGAAGCTTCTACACCGGCTCCTACTACCACCTGAGATCCCTAGTCCGAGAATTGCTCTTCGACACCACAACCGCATCCAGCCCAGCCCATACGTGCACGAACTGATCGCTATAAGAACAGCCCAGTCCCAACCATTGTAAAAATTATCGATAACTTGTAATAAATCAGTGTACTCACTCCCAGTAAACACTACTCCTTGCACTGTCACTATGTTGAAATGAACTGTAGTTTGAGCTTTTCCCCAGCTAGTTATTATATGTCTTATTTGTGTCACTCATGTTACTTGTATATTATTTGTAATTCGTAACCCATTCCCAAAATATGTAACTGTATATTTTCAGTCTTCTGGCTGCCAAGCTCTTTCAATAAACCGTTAATTATTATTATTATTATTATTATTTATATGTTGGCCCATACCAACTCACTCCCCTGAACCCTCCTCCCCAGCGGACTATCAACAAGTTCGTGCCATAAGGTACTATCTCATTTGGCCAAGGAATGGAACCAGTGATGAATAGTGGTGAACAGTGCTTAACTCAGTGAAAAACAACTCGGCAGTTGAGTCTTACCCAAGCTAGCTAACCACCTTCACACAGTGAGGTCCCAGGTACCCAGTTATACTTCCCCTGAGACTCCACGATAGAGAGGCCTTGGACCACACCTCACCCACTTGAATGAGTGAGTCATGTCGACCACGTGGTGTCCCCAAGATGCTACGACACCACGTAGTGAATGTTTTGCTACAGCATCATCATGTGAATTTCCTCATAACACCATCTGTGAGGTAACTGCTACATCATCAGGCCCCTCATAACGCCATCTGTGAGGGAGTTACTACACTACGTGTCTGGTGTTCAACATCTCACCTTACATGATCTACGCGTGCAAACATTAATCTGTATGTTCACTGTGTGCTCCTTCACCTTTCTCTAATGAGGGCTTTTGTTAAACCACCAATTTATGATGTACTAAGTCATTTGTGTCCAATGTATACTTTCGAAAAGCCCTTGTTTGGGGAAGGTAGGAGAGAGTAGTCGTCATTATTGTCCAAGCCACATTATTTATTTCTATATATAAGTAATGCAGGCTGGTTTTTAAATACCTCAATCCACTAACGGTGCTGTTTGTATATTAAGAAATACCGAAGCCATACAGTACAACACCAGCGAATATGAAGTATCACTGTAACCGGCAACTGTTACTCACTCATACCTACATACATATAGAGAGTCTTTACAGAATGATAGCAGACACGAGGAAGACGAACAACAAGAGGAGAAGAGTTAGAAGAAAATCAACTTCAAGCTAAGAAGAAGAATACCAAGACATTTCCTCCAAACAAGAAAACAACACACACAATCAAGCCGACCAAACACTGAGAAACCATGGCGAAACCCAACATGCACCGGACGCTTGACCTGACTCTATCCTGCCGCATCCAGGCGAGTTGCTGCTTAAAGTCCCTCACGCAAGCGCTGTTTAGCCACTGCACCTATTCTATCCTCCTAAAATTCACTTCAATCCCCCCCTGCCACTAGCATGTTATGTATGTATGTATGTATGTATGTATGTATGTATGAATGAATGATAACTGCAACTTTGTGTATTAAAACTCATTACTCTTACCGAAGTAATATAGTGCGTGGTTATGTTATGTCATGTTAGGACAGATTATAAACTACATTGGGTTACATTTCGTGAGGTTCGGTGACGCTACAGGAAGTTAGGTGAGGTACCTGGAGGTTAGGTGAATGTTGACTGACTGACTGACAATTATTAGGAAGTGGTTCCAACACGTTCACACACAACCTATACTCATACCACAAGTCCAGAATTAGAGAGGATCATGTTATTGGATATATTTTCAACGATTTACTCAGTGTCTAACCAACTCTTTAGCGATTTAAATGTGGACCTAAAATTAGGTCCGTATATTTGTTTGTCGTGGTGGTGGTGGTGGTGTGCGCCCGTCCATCAGGTTGATTAACCACCAAAACCATAGGGGGTGCGGCCCTGCCGTTTTAGGGCATACACCACATCCATGGCGGTGACGGTCTTCCTTTTTGCGTGCTCGGTGTAGGTGACGGCGTCACGGATGACGTTCTCCAGAAACACCTTGAGGACGCCGCTGGTCTCCTCGTAGATGAGGCCGGATATACGTTTAACACCTCCACGCCGAGCTAGACGACGAATGGCGGGCTTGGTGATACCCTGGATGTTGTCACGAAGCACCTTACGATGACGCTTGGCGCCACCCTTTCCAAGTCCCTTGCCTCCTTTGCCTCGTCCAGTCATGTTGTTGTGGTTGCTACTACAGGTGGTCCTGGTGTGGCTTCGCCCACGGTTTGGTGGGAGTAGGTGGCGTGCTGTGGACGCAGCGGTAGTATCGTTCATCCAAGGCCGTCCCTCCCTCTTGGAGGTGGGGCGTAGCTTGCGGATGACGCATGCGGCACTCGTGGCCAATGAGGTGGCCACTGAGGTGGAGAATGTCTGTATATAAGCCCGCCCGCCTGCCAGGCCGCCCACTTATCACATCGCTCCTGAGATGGCCCGCATTAAACAGCAGACTGCCCGCACCACTGGAGGCACCACGGAAGTGCCACAATCAAGGCGGCAGCTCGCAAACCGCCCCAGCCACCGTGCGCCAAGAAGCCCCATCGTTACAGGCCCGGAACCGTCGCCCGTGAGATCCGCTGGCTACCAGAAGCTATGATACCACCAGGAAGCTGCTCCCTTCCAGCCTGGCGCGAAGATCGCTGCCCAGATTTCGCCACTTCCATCTGTGCCTGAAGTCGTCTGCCGTCATGGCTCTGCAGGAAGCCTCTGAGGCTTACCTGGTGGGTCTTTTCGAGGACACCAACCTGTGTGCCATTCACGCCAAGCGCGTTACCATCATGCCCAAGGACATCCAGCTGGCCCGGCGCATCCGCGGAGAGCGTGCTTAAGTCCTCTTCCCTGGGGAAAAACAAAAAGCACAACAAAACCTACCAGACATCTATAACTCGGCCCTTCTCAGGGCCAAAGAACTGTTCTGAAGATAATTTTCATGACAATCGAAATGGTTGGTGGTCGGAGAGCGTTAATTTCGGTTACCCAAATCGCCTAACGGTAAGTTGGTAACATTCGTGGAGGTACGATTGTATAGTAGGTCATCAATTCGGGAGGTGGGTGGGTGCAACAAACAAGAGCTAGTAACAAATAAATATATAAAGAATAAGTAAGTAAAGAAATAAATAAAATAAAAGAACATACAATAAAATAAAATAAATTTTTTTTTTACATGAAATAGGCATGCTGCAAACAAGAAATGAAGCCCAAACACACTCCATGTATGTCACTTTGCAGTGGGTGTAAAAGTACTCCACGCAGAATTTATTTATTTATTTATTATGTTTCGATTTAGTCCTGTTTCTACGCCAATAGAGAATGCAGATTATTATAATTTTATTTTTTTTATTTCCCTCTCAATATATCACTGTCGGTAACTGTCTCTTTAACATGTAACTGTGGCTCCGATGGAGCCGATTAAGTTGTAGTAGTGGGATGGCGTGTTTGTTGTGCACAAGTAACCTCTTACTTGGAAGAGGTGTACTTGGTGACAGCCTTGGTGCCCTCAGACACGGCATGCTTGGCCAGTTCACCGGGCAACAAGAGTCGGACAGCTGTCTGGATTTCCCGACTTGTAATGGTGGAGCGTTTGTTGTAGTGCGCCAGGCGGGAAGCCTCGGCAGCGATGCGCTCGAAGATGTCGTTCACGAAAGAGTTCATGATGGACATAGCTATGGAGGAGACTCCTGTGTCGGGGTGCACTTGCTTCAGTACCTTGTAGATGTAGATGCTGTAGCTTTCCTTCCTCCTGCGCTTCTTCTTCTTGTCACCCTTGGCAATGGCCTTCTGGGCCTTTCCAGCCTTCTTGGCAGCCTTTCCGGAAGTTTTGGGAGGCATGGCGGCACAGTTACTCGTGGCGCGGAGCGAGAGAATTGAAAACTGGCCTGACTAACTTTTCCTTATATACCGAGCGGGCCGCTCAGGATCAGACTGGCTGCAGCTACGGCTCTCTTACATTGGTTGGGTCCGCGTGACGGCCACCTGGCCTGATCCTGAGCTTGGTATAAAAGACCAAGGTGGCGGGCGGAAATTTAACTCCTATCACGAAAAGCAGCAGCAGCAACATGTCAGGACGCGGCAAGGGAGGCAAGGTGAAGGGCAAGTCAAAGTCCCGTTCTAGCAGGGCCGGACTCCAGTTCCCCGTGGGTAGGATCCACCGTCTCTTGCGTAAAGGCAACTATGCTGAGCGTGTTAGTGCAGGTGCACCTGTGTACCTTGCAGCCGTCATGGAGTACCTGGCAGCAGAAGTGCTCGAGCTGGCCGGTAACGCCGCCCGCGACAACAAGAAGACCCGCATTATCCCGCGTCATCTTCAGCTTGCCATGCGCAATGACGAGGAGCTGAACAAGCTCCTATCTGGAGTCACCATTGCCCAAGGGGGTGTCCTTCCTAACATCCAAGCTGTGCTCCTCCCCAAGAAGACAGAGAAGAAATAAGAACCCAAGGTTCGTTCACACAAGACAACCTAACCAAACAGGCTCCTTTCGGAGCCACAGGATATCACTTAAAGAGAGAAATATACGACATCAACGTTTTGCAGGATAACACTCTATTTTACGTGTAATTAGCATAGTATTGTGGAAATAGAGTGAAATTGATTTTGAATGGTGTAGATGTGAAGGGCGGTTGTGGGGGCCAGGGGTGGGGGACTTAAACGGGACTTAGAAGGGCGCAGAAGCAGCTTTAGCAGCAGCAGCCAGGGAGGCGACCTTATTTTCAGTCAGGTTCATACACAAAGAAATACATCAGATTCATTGACAGTACAGTACACATTTACCAGTGTGGGCTAGCCAATTTGGGATAAAGAGCAAGAATGTAATGTCCTCAATGAAGTAATGACATAGTTCAAGATACAATAAGTCAGGTGGCCTGAAGTCTTTGACAGTGTCCCATTCAATAATATAGTAGTGCTTTAAAGGTGTATCACCAAGTTTACATGCTGAGTGTTCCGGTATGGGTACAGCGTTACTAACTAGCCAGATGTGTCTGTATCCTAACCTAATTCTGGCCACGACTACATCACACAGGCAGGCAGGAGCAAGTTGTTTTGACACTCTTCCTAGCCCCCTTGGTCCCTGTTCACCTACCTACTGTAGCAGTAAGTAGGTACCTGTTGTAAATCGAAAGGTTGCCAATTCGTATTCAGGGAAAGTTGTTGGAGCTTCTAAACTTGAACTGACACAATCCGAGGAGTGGTGACCCGAGGATCACAGACACTATCTCTCCCACTACAAATCCCTTCCTAACCTCCTGCTCCTTCCTATGTCCTCCCAAAATTGAACCATGCTATCGCAAAGGTAATAATACAGGTAGAGACAACAACATATTTTCCTATTGTCTTATTATATATTAATAACAGAAACGCTGCCGCCATCCCGGAGGCTTTACATTGTCTCACTGTTCATTCCCTCCACCATTCTTCCTCTTACTTCTTCTTCTTCTTCTTCTTCTTCTTCTTCTTCTTCTTCTTCTTCTTCTTCTTCTTCTTCTTCTTCTTCTTCTTCTTCTTCTTCTTCTTCTTCTTCTTCTTCTTCTTCTTCTTCCATCAATACTTTATTAACGGTGTATGTAAGTTTCACCCTGTTTTGCACTACAGCGGTAGAGCAAAGTATATTTTGTTAGCATTAAACCAAAAGCATATTTTATGGCCTAATCATCACTACATAGAACACCACCCATAAAGCATGATACTAGTAGACCACAAAAACTGCTATAAACACCCAAAGCATATTTTATTGCCTAATCATCACTACATAGAACACCACTCATAAAGCATGATACTATTAGACCACAAACTGCTATAAACCCCAATAATATACTATACTAGTGACTCTAATTGTGTTACCCAATATTATACGAAATAATACTATAAAACATAATAATAAACACACTAATAGTGTATATTAGTTGAATGCACAATCTGATGAGAAGTCAAAAAAAAAAAAAAAAAAAATAGCAACAACCTAGAAAGAGTGTAGAGTATTTTTGTGCAAACTATTATACTAGTAGATGGTCTAAGATAAC
>NW_024743387.1:0-8227 GCF_018991925.1 Homarus americanus | reverse complement strand
TTATTTTATTATGTATTACTGCGATAGATAGAATTTTGCCTTGATTTTCATTTTATTGTTAGAATATTTATATGGTTCCTACAATTCACATCACCTGAGGCGGCTGATGTATACATTACAGTTCACCTCTTAGAGCTGCTATAACACACACACACACACACTCCCTCAAGCTCTCGGACTAAACAGCACATGATCTCAACACTGATGTATCATGCAATTTGCCTGCACCTGAAACTCAATACCGTTGTCTATTCACCCAGATTTAACATTCAGTTGCAATATACACATTCTACCTCGATTTATGCTAATGTAGAACACCAAGGCAGCGTGTTGCATTTGTATTGAATGGTTCCCTGGTCCCAGTTTACTTTGTTTCATGCAAGATATCTCTTAATGATGACATTTGTAGTGAACAGCAGCCTGACCAATGTTTATTTTTGCATTTATGTTTCGTGCAGCTCAGCCCTCAGTGTTGACGTTGTAAGAACATCTACTTGGACACAGTTTATACCTCTTCATGCAGCTTAACTCTTCATGATAAAATGTGTAATAACAGCTGCCTCGCCCAACTTTATACTTCTTAATGATCTTAACTCTCAATGTTTACAGTTGTAATGGACAGTTGACTGGCCTAAGTTTATATTGCTTTACATAACTTAATTCTAAAAGCGAAGTTTTGCAGTATTAGTAATTTATTTTACTGTTTTTAATTTATAGAAAATAACATAAACTTTACTGAAATTCATAAAATATTATACAAGTTAATACAGTTTTTATTTATGAATCTTCCTGTATTTATGCATCAATGATAAAGTTATGCTGAAGATGACATGGTTCCTGGTTATAGACTTGCAGTACGGGAGAACTTTTTTGATAGTCGGGTTGTTCTAAAGCACACACACACACACACACACACACTGACTGTTGTACAATAAACATGGTGTCTTCATTACCATCTTGATGACACATTCCTCCTGGGAGTAAAACAAACGCCAGCAGACAAGACAAAGAGAACTTCATAATCGTCAAGAGAGTGAAGTGCACTAGTGACAAATACTTCACCCAACTGAGTATATTTGGGGCTAGTGAAGGTGAAGTGTAGCAGGCGTCAACCACTCTAGGTGGGCTGAGCTCTAAGAGTGCACGGTGCCTCATGGTGAAACACACACTAGACTCTAGAGTAATTTGCACCAAGACACCGGACGTGACGTGACTCAGACGTGAGTCAAGTGCAATATGGAAGCTTAATTCATACTTTCTGTATTTTCCTTTTCTAAGTAATCCTTCATAATGCCGCCAGTTTCAATATCCATTAAAATAATAAATCATCATTTTTTCCTCATTCACTAGCATTATGTACATTATACTTAAATAAAATTTTAATGCTCAGAAATGAGAATAATGAGTTCTGGATTTTTCATTACAGTTCATTTTACCGTCAGGTGAGATGCACTCTACTATGGTGAAAAACACTCTAGAGTGCATCTCACCTGGTGGTAAAAGGCACTCTAGAGGTGCAAATTACTCTAGTGTGTGTTTCACCATGAGCCACCGTGCACTCTAGAGCCCAGCCCACCTAGAGTGGCTGACGCCTGCTACACCGGCCTCCACTGAGACAACCCTCCTCACTCGCTCTGTTCTCAAAGGTTTTACAAGACGGAAAATTCCCACAGTCAGTCTGTGTCTCCCTCGAGAACAATGCTTTAGTTTCTCACCAACGTCATATGTATATTTTACATACGTATTTTGCATGGTGCTGGCTAAGATGTAGTCAACATGACACTTGAGGATATCTCTTATGTATGTGCACGGTCTTGTGTCGTGCTGGAGAACGTGTACCACCGGGAAGCTCAGCTGCCGCGATAATGTGTGAACAAGCACATGGGCGGCGCCTCACTATGAGTGAGTGATGGTCTAGTGTTTACTTCCACACTGTGAGAGTCCCACAACTTTGAGTGTTAACTGACTTTTACTTTAATACTAAAGTTGATGCATAATTAATGTGTGATGTACGATGAATATAATGACATCGCCTTAATTCTTGATTCAATTATGCCAGTTTGTGTACCCAACTTTATCAAGATTCGGGATCATCACAAAAGCATATCACCCTGTTTTACGTACACACACACACACACACACAAGAAAATGCAAATAGAATGCAACTTCATACAACATGCTCCATTTACTTTTTCCTGACGTCGTTCTGTCAACACTCGATAACACCTGTTCATGACAGAGCGACCCCTGAACGCCGCCATTTACACGTGCTAACCCGTGTTAGGTTAGGTTGTCTGGTGTTGTTCAGTGTGTCTGGAGTTGGTGGCAGTATTTAATGAATTATACATGTACTGCGTCACATCTTGGAGAATTATACAACTACTGCGTCACATCTTGGAGAATTATACATGTACTGCGTCACATCTTGGAGAATTATACATGTACTGCGTCACATCTTGGAGGATTATTATGACGGCGTTACATAAGAGAAGCATTTTAGGAACATCCGACCAGAAGTTTGATTTATTTATTTACCTCATGGGCAAAACAACATAGGCGTGGCTTATGATGTTAAATATTTAAGGCAATTATATACATTAAGGTAGACTACAGGTAGGAAATATATATTGAAGGATGATGACTTATATTGTGTGAGAGAGACTGTATCTACCTAGTCTCACCTGCACACACACCGTATTATTGTGTGGGAGAAGGAGAGGGAGGGAGGGAGAAGGAGAGGGAGGTTCTTACACTGTACCATCACATGAAGGTGGTTCTTTATTTGTATTTAATGACGTTGTTGGAGGGGGATGGGAGAGTGCCAGGCGGAACACCCTGACTTACTGACTCAAATACTGTAGTTGTGACAGAGAAGAAAGACCAGATAATTAAGAGAAAGAAGAAGGGAATAAGCAAGAATACAATTATTCTCATAAATATTACATACAATACCACTTTCTGCCTCATAAGATATGTTGATCAAGTGATCATTTGTGGTCAAGTTTTCCAGTTACCTGAGATAACCTGAGTTGATCATCATTTGTAGCTTTCTTTTCATCCTTTCTATGTTGTCTGCATCTTTACTTTCTCTTAGTTCCCCTCTCAGGTCCTTTGCTTTCTTTCCGGTTTTCTTTGCAGATTTTTGTGATGCTACTCAGCGGCTTCCCACGCCCTTGAACTTCAGGTCCTTGGCTGTTTTTCCACAAACTTAGCAAAAATTATTGCTCGCTCTCCCTAACTGTATGAGTTTGATACACATTAACAACACACGTACCATTATTTCCACATATTTTCCTGGTATGAATAATATCAATAAGAAAATAAAGGCTCCTCGGCTAGTGGGTAGAGGATCTCGTTTTTCTTGTGGTTATGTTTATATTTTTTCACGAAACGACTTCCTGAGCCGAGGCTTCCTAGGCGGGGATATGGAAGAATCTTGTGTATTGAGCGAGGAAGTGTATTGTGTGTCTTGGTGAGGGGTATTTCCTCGTGTGGGTTAAAGTATATGTGTTTGGGTGTATGAATGTATAGTGTGTGTATAAATGTAGAATGTGGACAGTGAATAGTGTATAATTGTATATAAACAGGGCTTGGGATATGTAATAAAAGAGTTTTATAAGAGACATAAATGTAAGTGTATGTTTGAGTGTGTATTAATGTATAGATATGTAATGTGTATGTATGTTTATGACCAAGAGAGTTAATAGAAGCATTATCGTGTATATCCAGGATAAGAAAGATGACTAATATGTATAATTCTGTAACAAGAGATAGGTTTATACCTTACATTTAAACAGGTGATGACTTATATGTAATAGCTCTCTCGCTTTTGTTGAGGTTTGCAGTGTGTGTTGGAAGCCTGTATGAGTTCAATTATCCTCAAGCCAGACAGGTTGATCCAGGGAGGCGATTCAGGTTTATTTATAGAGATACAGAATAAAAAAAAATCCTATATGAAGTTTCTTTAAGGATTCTTTCTTTAAGGGCATTAGCCCACCCGGGCAGGGGTCATTTTTAATGACCCACATCAAGGCCCGGGTGGCGAAAATATAATAAAACAATAATAATAATAATAATAATTATGCCAATGATGATGATAATGGTAATAATAATAATAATAGTAATAAAATTAATATAAATATATTTAATAAATAACAATTATAATAAAAGAAAATAATAATAATAATAATAATAATAATAATAATAATAATAATAATAATAAAATTAATAACAATATTTAAAAAAAAAGATTATAATAAAAGAAAATACACATACAGTAATAATAAAAGTCTATAAAAATTATAAATAATAATAATAATAATAATACCCCCTGTAATAATAAAGAGCCATGAATAAATTCAAAAACCAAAAAATTAAAATATCAATAGTGAGAAATGATATATGTATGTTGTGTTGTTAATAGTAAGAGTAACAATTGAGACCCTGCAATTGTGTGTAAATGAGGCAGAAAGTCAGATCAGCAACCTGGGGCTTGGTCACAATTTTTGTGATGCCATATGGCAGCAGGGTCTACCATTAGACAACACATTATGCTTCCAATATCTTCCCAGATGGGAGTACCTCCCTGTTTGTGAAATGGTTTAATCAAGAGTAAATAGATCTGTGGTAAAGTTGCAGGTAGAGTGTGAATAAAGCTTAGAATGGATCTTATAGGAAATAGAGTTCAGTATACCAAGTCTCTGGTAGACAAGGAGGTGAGGGTTTGGGTGGTTCAGTTTGGGACGGCCTGTGTGAGGGAACCAGTGACTCTTATAGTACAACACCTTGGCTGCCACACTGAGTAAGAATCACCAAAACCATCCCATGTGTAATACTCTCAGGTGACCTACAACCATGGTGACTCTTGTCTCAGTATATGTTGACTAGTACTACCTGAAGCCAGACTATATCAGAACATTACTAATGGCGACTTGGAAGTTGATTGGCTTATTATAATGATGACAATAATATTAAGGAACAATAACAAACGAAGAGAGAAATTAGGTATATAAATTATTTCTCTTTAATGTTTGGTTTATGACTTTATGGGTTGAATTTAAGACATAAAACACATTCCTCTCTGCATGGAATAGGTTTATTGCCTCTTACGTCGGTTTATGGTAGATTTATTTACTAATTTAGTGGTTGGCGGCAGCAGTCACGTGACATCATGAAGGTCATCACATCGTAATGTTTTAATACTGTTTGCCGTGTTAATACAGTTCGTCTTAAATCTGTTAGTACGCCAGTGATGTTTCCTTAGGGGAATATAATGATAAAAATGTTGTAAAACGGAGTTAACTGGAAATACAGTAAGGATTACAACATAAGCGTGGTGTGTGTTTGGTCGCGTGTGTGTGCGTGTGTGTGTGTGTGTGGGGACCAGTTGATGAAGATCGAGGCAGAAGTTAAATGAGATTCTCACTTAAACTCTGACTGGCTGAAATTGACTGCCAGACAAATCATGATGGTATCAGAGGGGGGGGGTGTCGGGGCTCAGGGACTTCTGGGGTCAAAGTGTAACTCGGGTCAAGGTGAGGCTTGGGTAGTTGTGGGAACGGCTGAGGTCATTATCTGAAATGAACCAGAGTGAACAAAGACGGCTTGAGAGAGAGGGTGAGAGAGAGACGTGGTCAAAGAAGTTATTAACCTAGAACGAGTATTTTTTTTTCTTTGCCTCGGCTCTGTCCTTCAGCTCTCACCCTTAGCCCTCATCCTCACCCTTCACCCCGCTCCTCTCACCCCTCCCTCTCAACTTTTATCCTCGGCCCTCTCCCTCTCACTCCTCCCTCTCAGCCCTCACCTCAGACAATCAACAGTACAGAGACGCAATCCCCCACCCATCATGCTTATGGTTGTACACTGATGATAAATAATAATAACGAAAAGATGTCGCCCTGTGTTGTTTGGTTGCCTGATCCCGGCAAAGAAATTATGGGCAAGTGTCTTTAAGCCATTTGCCTCTGTCTACCCAGCAGTAATTGGGAACCTGGATGTTAATCGATTTGCGGATCGTGTTCCAGGGTAATGGTGAGCCAGTGCAGTTGGCGAATTGTCCGGTCTTCTTGGACTATTCCTTGACACTGAATCATGCAGCTCGTTAACTCAGGGTGTGGGTGTTGTGTTGGCGACAGCTTCTACACCTTTAACAGATTCACGCCTAGTTGGTCCTTGGGTCGGCCATCCTCGGTAACACGAAGAGCAACCATTATTATTTTAGTGTTGTTGATGCGGTTATTGATAGTTTTGTTGTTATTGTTGATGCTGGTGCTAACTGCTGCTGTTGGCTGTTGTGTCTATTCTTCTTTATCGTGGTATTTTATGAGGAACTGGACGAGTACACTGCCATATATATTATCATGACGGTTTTCTTGTTCTATATTGGTGATAAATGTCTTAAAATTAGGTTAAGTTAGGTTAGTTTACTTTACTTTAGGTTAGGTTGACAGTCTTAATTGGTATGGATCTGGCAGCATGTCTGGACTGTTTCATCAACCTCCTTTTGTGTGCTTATTTGGCTTTTGTGGCGCCTTACAGTGAGATATGGTTTTAAATCTCTCTCTCTCACAGTTGGTAGTGGTAAAGAGCTCAAACACGTTTCTGATGATAATGATACAACATTTTCTTGTGAGTGTTTCAACCTGCACGAGAAGTTCTTTGTTTATATTCCTCTTTTATTCTCTTTTATTTGTCTTTCTCCTAATTACTACGTGTCATTTTTATTGCTGTTCTTCTTATTATTTTCTTCTCGGTGATCATCTCGTTATCTTCACTTTGTATGAGGTGACTTGGGTGGGGGGGTCTCCAGGGATGTTTATATACCGCTGAAGAAAGGACACGACACACACTGACGCCAGAGAGCCATACATCCAGGAAAGTTATCACATAATGATATATGTTGCTTTAATTAATGAGTTAATGTTGTATTTTATACCATAGGAAAGCAAGAGCGACAACCACCAGACTGTGTAATTTGTCAGATTTATTGTTTGTTTTAACTCACAATTACCACAAAACACAATAATATTTGACGGTAATTTCACAGTCCCTCTACACATTATGTTGACATTAGCTTAATTACCCCAATTGAAGGTAATATAAATGATGCATGAGTTTGTATTGTCATAAGTCATCACTAATGGTACGTTAATTATCATGTATATTTGCTTAACCATTGTCCAGGACTCCTCGATTCCTAGTGAGAGAAGTGATCAGTTTCCATCAGCAACAATGTCCATTTAACATCCTTGAAGCTTACCATTTAAATATAATTAACCCTTCAGTAATTTTCACCCTGATGCTTATTTAATCAAGTTACGATTATCGTGTGGAATTTAATTAACTTTTCCGTCATTTTCTTCTCGACTTTTACTGGATCAAGTTATTCGCGTCATATATTTTCCAGATAATTAAAAAAAAATCTAACCTCCCTCACCAGACACCGGCCAACCTAAATGATATCAACAACTTACCTTTTATCACGTAAGACAATTAACCTTCATAAAAGCATTAATAATTTGTCTTTAATAATGGCTTGTTTTTATTTTACCAAGATCATAAAGAGGAAACAATATCCAGCAATGGGTTGAAGGAGCTAATTATAATAACAGGCGAGGGAGGACTAGTTGCCCCGGGGTCTAACGCACGAGAGCTGGTGTATTGGTCCTCTGGGAGGCGTAAAGGAGAGGCCACGACTCTCACAGGTAAACTTAAAGGCAAAGAGATCAAAAACATGAAAGGCTATAAGAAATAATAGTAAATCAGTGCAGGTGTGAGAAGGTGGTACACCATTACTGTTATTTATGGTGGTATTGTAGTGTTTACTTGTGGTGGTATTGTAGTGTTTACTTATGGTGGTATTGTAGTGTTTACTTATGGTGGTATTGCAGTGTTTATGGTGGTATTGTAGTGTTTACTTATGGTAGTATTGTAGTGTTTGCTTGTGGTGGTATTGTAGTGTTTACTTATGGTGGTATTGTAGTGTTTACTTGTGGTGGTATTGTATTGTTTACTTATCGTGGTATTGTAGTGTTTACTTATGGTGGTATTGTAGTGTTTACTTATGGTGGTATTGTAGTGTTTACTTATGGTGGTATTGTAGTGTTTACTTATGGTGGTATTGTAGTGTTTACTTATGGTGGTATTGTAGTGCTTACTTATGATGGTATTGTATTGTTTACTTATGGTAGTATTGTAGTGTTTACTTATGGTAGTATTGTAGTGTTTA
>NW_024743386.1:0-10105 GCF_018991925.1 Homarus americanus | reverse complement strand
TCACGAGCTAGAGAGAGAGGGAGGCCGGCGGAGGACTGGAGCCGGTGTGTGAGTGGGTGGCGGGGTAATGCGGGGTTGAGGAGGGTCAGAGTGTAGGGAGGCTGGAGGGGGGGGGGGAGAGTTGAGCAGTTACCTGTGCAGTTACAACACATGATATATTAAGCAAAGATATAAATACGTAGGACAAAACAAAAAGTATGAGTAGAATGTGTTACCACATATTAGGGTGGTACTCCCAGCTTCTGCTACAGGTCTGAACCATTTATGCTTATTTATTGGCCAGAATTTACAAGATCATTGGCCACTGTGATAACCCCCTCCCTCCCCCTCAAGGCGCACACTCACACACACGCAACGATCATGCAGCATTAGGGTGTGTCATACGGAGGCGAATTTTTTTTTTTTGAGTTTGAAAAATCGGCCCATGGTATTAATGATGTAGTTCTATGTGCAGAATCATGTGATATCTTCAGATTTGAAACGTTTTCATTTTTTGCTAGGTAAATTTTAACTTGAAATCTTATGAAAATTCAGTATTCCCACCCTTTTACCAACACCACTAAATAGCTTATTTAAAGTAAAGTAAATTTATCAGGTTAATTTATTGGGATGAAAATGATCCAGAAAAGTGAAACGAATGATCTTGACACATTTATTAAATTTAATATTCCTTTAGAAAACAAAATCATCAAATACAAAAACCGGTTTTACTACTACGACCCGGTGTTGCTGCACACCATAGAGAACATGTCTTTCTTGCTTCTGTTTCTACTCATCACCTACCTGCTGACCACCTGAGCTCGGATGTAGCCTTCCCTCCTCTCCTGGCTGTACACGTGACTGCTGGCCTCGCTCACTTGCTGTTCACAACGCTCTATACTCTGGGTGTGCGAGGGCCAGGCAGGGACATGCATGGGGTTGTCCAGGAAAGCTCTGACTTGAACATTGGTGAGGCTGCAGGTAAGAGGGGGCTCACTGCCAGCCTGGATGTTATCCAGATCTATGAGATCAGTGAGGGTCTTGGCACCTACATTGACTTCAGGAGTCTTCCTGACCCTGAAGGAATCGTCACCATCTGATTCGTCATGCCCAGATCCTCTCATAAGTCTCATATCCAAGATCTTTTTGACTGCCACTCTTCTCTCCTCCTCATCCTTACTGCAGAGCATTGTCTGCAGAACTGCCTCGGGATGAGCATACCAGGAAGATCTCCTCACAGTCTGCTCCACAATCTGAACAACCTTCCTTGGCTGACTCCTCAGGAGCTCGGCCTGGAAGAGGAGCATGCCTCAGACCTTCGGCGGAACGATGACTTGACCTTGGTGTTGAACCAATTTGGCAAGTAGACACTCACGATAGATTGGACAATAAGTCTCCAGGTTTGTGAAGCTGGTTCCCTTTCAGTTTCGATGAAGCGACCCAAATTCTGCAGAACCTGAGAGCGTTGTGAGAGCCACCTGGGAATGTGAGACTGGACCTATCTGCAGGTAGCAAGTCTATCAGGGCATGACCCCCAGTTTTGATGGCACTGCAGAATCATGTAACCATAGTACTGGTCAGTACTCAGGTCGTCAATGACAGTATGTGCAAGCTCAGCAGTGGAGGGCCAACTGTGATTTTTCAAAGCTCGGATTTATTTCTAACTCAGTGGCAGAGTCCAGCATCTTGCCAAGAGGACCAGACCATCTGTTGTTTGAAAGAGTCTTGCCATCCAGCTCCTGGATCAGATGTCTGAGTGGCAACTCGTTGGTGTGGAGGTCACAAACAATCCAGACCAGCTTCCTCCCAATCTTCCGCTCTATCCACTGTATGACCCCCCTTGCCACCCTGTGTTCGTGTTGGTGCTGTCCCCTCCAATGGCCTGCAGGGTCTGGTCTATGTTCCTCTCTCTGAGCCAGTTCACAATGTTATCTGCCACTATCTCAGCTGGTTTCCTGATGTCATCTTTCTCTGGAGTGAAATGCCACAAATACTTCCCTCCTAGTTCACTGCAGCAGGAGTAGTGTTCCTCCTTCACCATGGCAGGGAACAACTTGTCAGAATCTCCAACTTTCATGAACACTTTAGTGTCATCCCTTCTCCCATCAAAGAACAAACAATTGATTCCATTTTCTCTTATCCCCTTATCAAACTCCTCTTCTAGGTTACTGACAAGTTTCTCCTGAGCTCTCCTTACTTTGTTTTGATCTATCACCAGGTGAACATCATCAGGTGTTATCAAACCACACCAATCAATCAGGCAGCTGTTTGCTTCCTCTGTTTCTCTGAGACCAGTGTGGTGTCGCATGCTGGCCAGAATATGCTAAGGGATATCTTTTTCCTATTTCGAATCTCTTATGCCTGGAAGGTTTTGGGATCATTATTTTCTGGGTTAGGGACAAAGTCACCATTCTCCCTGGTCAGCACTTTCGGATCAGCCATGGGGAAATCGTTAAACCTGAATCAGCTTGACTCAATCATCGGCCTTTTTTACCTCACCCTGGGCCTTCTCAAGTCTCTTTTCCTCGGCAACTCTTCTCCTCTTCTGTCTCTCTGTGGCAGCCTCCTGTCTCTTGGACTCCGGAATATCTTGGCTAGAAATCATGAGAGCCCCTATACTGCCAGTCTTCTCTCTCTGTTGTTACGAACCCCTCCACCCAGCACTACGAACCACGCCATCTATTGTCCTGCTCTACCTACCCAGCACCACGAGCAACGCCATCTAGGGACGAGACACGAGTATGACTCGTCTTAGTTAACACTCCGGCGTTTCCCTTTTCCATATCCTGGTTGTTGCGTCACTTCCTCCAAGTCTTCTTTGTGAGCTCCAATTCGAGGAGAGAGCACTTGGCTCTGGGAAGTGACCACAGGATCATCTATCCTCTAAATCTACGGCGCAGTGACTACCTGCCGTCTTCTACAATACTCAGCCTTACTCGTCAGCCATCTCAGCTCCTCACTTAAGTATTTGTAATCTTGTATTGCCTCCCCCACGTCCACTTGCTTCACGATTGTTATATGTTGTATTAATATGTATATACTGTTAATGTTTAGGTTAAGTTTGGTTAAGGGTAATTTATAAGCTGAATATTTTGTTAAGGGATTTATGGTACTTTATTATACACAACGAAAACTCGCATCCTTTGTCTACCCTTTTATAGTCCGATTGTCTTTGTTTTTTTGTTGTTGTTACCTGTTGGGATCTGGGTAGACGTATAACTATATTCTAAATCCCCAACTCGTAACAAATGGCGACCGTGACAGGACCCGACCTTAAGTACCATATTCCTTCCTCCCTTGTTACTCAGTGTTAATTATTCCTCCCAGTCACTTCTGTTCATAATTGCTTTACGGTGGTTTAAAGTTTCCTTCATATGTGTGTGCATATATTGGTATTACCGTACAGTAAGCGTGACAGACGTAGGATATTAGGTTCCAAGTGTCATAAGGCTTACCTGTTATTACACGTGGCAGTCGTGTAGTAAGTCTTATCGAGTGTAGGGAAGAATCCGGATCTGTTTAATGCCGTACCCTCACTCCAGAGTAGGCTGTTCCATAGTCACTAGTTTAGTGTGAAGTGATATCTTGGGATGCCCCGCTCTACCAGGACCCCATAATTATAAAGCCTCAATTATTGTTCTTCTCATTCAGGGTCAATCATACCATTTATCAGGGTTGTTAATCCGGATCTTTATATTAATGCCGTAATACGCCCTTCCTCTTTCAAGTATATCAGGGTTGTTAATCCGGATCTTTATATTAATGCCGTAATACGCCCTTCCTCTTTCAAGTATTTCAGGGTTGTTAATCCGGATCTTTATATTAATGCCGTAATACACCCTACCTCTTTCAAGTCTCTTATCCTTATCTAAGGATCTTCTCAGAAGAACAATAATCATAAGTGTAATTTCCCTAGGTATAACTTGGTTAGTTTCCGGGACTTTCTGGTTATCCACTGCCGTGATATTTTCTAGGGTTATCCACTTATCTTATCTTTTGACCATTAGTTAATTTATCCTATTTTTCTTAACAATGGCCACCTCAGGTTTTGATCTCCAGGATTTTATTGAAAATCCTTCCGTAGCTAAATTACGTGTTAATATCCTGAAGAAAGAATGGAAAGAAATAGCCAACTATTACAATATCCCATTTTCACAGCAACTGACTAAGGAAATGTTAAAAAATCATGTGATTGAAGTGTTGGTTCAACAAGAAGTTTTAAAAGAATCCGCTGTTGACAGATTAACGCCCATGTCCAAGAAACTTCAACCACTATCCACCACCCCTCCTCACTCAGAAGTTGCCTCAGGTCTGGCTAGCCCTCAAGAAGAAACACAACGAATAGACGCCTTAGAACTAGAACGAGCTAGATTCGAGTTCCAAATCAAAATGAAAGAACTCGAGTTGGAACAGGCCAAGTTGGAGCAGGAGGACAAGTTGGAGCAGGCCAAGTTGCAGCATGAAGAAAAGTTGGAACAGGCCAAGTTGGAGCAGGAGGACAAGTTGGAACAGGCCAAGTTGGAGCAGGCCAAGTTGAAGCAAAAGTTGGAGCATGAGGGAAGGTTAGAACAGGCCAAGTTGGAGCATGAGGAAATGATGGAACAGGCCAAGTTGGAGCATGAGGAAATGATGGAACAGGCCAAGTTGGAGCAGGAGGTAAGACTGAAAGAACTACAGGTAAGAGAGATAGAAGTCACCTTAACATCGGAGTTTAAATCAAAAGAAGTGGCATTAAGAGAGAAACTAGCTGCTTTTAACCCTGCTACTGCTTCTTCCCTTGTTCCCGGGTTTGATGAATCCGATATGGACGGGTCATTTGGGACTTTTGAGAAAATAGCCGGGAAGAATGAGTGGCCAAAGGGACCAGTGGTGTCGGTGTTGGTTTCGGTGTATGGTAAGGCTCGTGAGTTTATAACTGTTTTAATGGACTGATGACTATGATAACGTAAAAAAAGAATCCTCACCTCTTATGCTTTATCGCCAGATGGATACCGGCAGAAGTTTCGTAAACTAACCAAACCATTTTCCCACACCTTTGTTGAGTTTGCTCAAGAAAAGCTTAGGTTTTTTAAGAAGTGGTTAGAGGCTACAGAGACCTCCACATTTCAGGATTTGTTAAATTTAGTAGTCCTGGAGGAGTGGAAGAGCAAGATACCATTTCACATCTTGAAGCATGTGGAGGAGCGTGGAGAGGTTAATTTAGGGCGTGCTGCTGAGCTGGCTGATGCGTACGCCTTGCTGGTGGAGTCACTGGGCAGTAGAAAACGTGGTACTTCCCGACATGTTAGGTCCTCCTCTGATGATAACCTTGGGAACGTGAGTGGTAGGTCGAAAGGTCCCACACCTACTCCCCCCGATGCAACCAAGCTTATTTGTTCTTACTGTAAAAACCCAGGCCATACGATCCAGACTTGTAAACACCCAAAGTGTCGAATTGCTAAAAGTAGTTCCCTGGATCCCAAATCCAAACCAATAGCAAATACCAATGTGGAAAGGCCCCATCAGGATCTTTTCTCTTCATTCACCTATGAGGGAAAAATTTCAATCGTAGAGGGGTCTCGTTCTTTCCCTATTCGTATACTACGTGATACGGGCGCAGCACAATCTATCCTCCTGTCTAACGTCATTCCTGATATATCTACCGCATTTACTAATGAGAGTGTTCTAATTTCGGATCTCTCATCCCATTCTTCATATCCTTTAGCTAAAGTGCACCTCCAATGTCCCTTGATTACTGGGGAAGTGCAAATAGCCATAAGGAAAGACCCAATGCCTGTGTGCGGCATTCATTTATTATTGGGTAATGACTTGGTAGGAGATCTAGTGGTTCCCAACATAAAGACAGTCGACTCTCCCTTACCTGTCAACTCCACCACTGACCTTAAAGAAACTATTCCTCATCTTTTCCCATCTTGTGCTGTCACCCGGTCACAGAGTGTGCGAAATGGGCCCTCTTCATCTGAAACCACCTCCAATATCTTCCTACCCACAGAAGATCTGTACAATAAGACCATTAGTAAGGATGAGCACATTACAGTTCAACAATCTGATCCATCTTTGTTCAAACAGGTGATGAAAGACCTTAGTGTGGACCATTGTACATCTTCGGCTTACCACCCACCGTCCCAAGGTTGCTTGGAACGGTTCCATGAAAACTTTCAAATCCATGCAAATAAACTATCTCCTCTCAACTATATAGTTCATACTCCTGATCGCAGAAAAGATTCACAACTTGTTCACATTAATCTCATGAAACTTTACCATTCCAGGCAGTCAGAGGAAGACATCCCAGAGGCTATAAGCCAACCTGTATTGCATACGGTTTTGTCAGGGCCGGAGCCGGAGACAGATGACATGGATCTATTGGAGAATTTAGACTTCCCTCTACCTAAAGAAAACCCTGCTAACGGTCACATACTCAACAACTTGGATGAGTATTTTTCTTATTCTGAATCATCCTCAAAGCAAAAAGGAATCCTCACTAAAGTTAATTATCAAGCATTTCAAGAGTCACGTCAGACCTCGGGGTTTGCAATATACTTAAACATGATGTTAAGCTAATCTCCAGATGTACAACCCATTAAGGCAATCAGCCTATCATTAAATCCACAAAAAAAGTTACTGAAAAAGGTAGATTTTTTTGTTAAACATAACCAGCTGAGCCTAATTACCTCCCCTAGACTACCTTGCCTTCTCATTCCAAAACCCGATGGCGCTTTTTTCGTTCTGTACCGATTATCGTAAAGTGAACCAGGTCACTGTCTCAGACTCCTACCCTTTACCTTTGATTGAAGATATAATAGACAGCATAGGCTGTGCCAAATTTATCAGTACGGTGGACTTATTGAAAGGATATTATCAAGTGGGACTCACGGATAGGGCAAAAATAATCTCAGCATTTATAACTCCATTTGGTCTTTTTCAATATTTGGTTATGGCGTTTGGCTTTTCTAATGCTCCGGCCACATTCCAGAGGGCCATCAACTACCTTATTCAGGACCTAGGTGGGACGTTCGCCTACCTGGATGACCTGGTGGTGGTGTCGGGCAGCTGGGACGAACATCTGGTGCGTTTGGAGATACTGTTTGCACGACTGCAAGAGACTGGATTCACCATAAACCTGGCTAAATCTGCTTTTGGCCGGGCCTCAGTGACTTACCTGGGACATATCGTTGGGCATGGTATGGTGAGACTCAAGGACGCAAACGTTAGAGCCATCTTGACCTTCCCCACTCCAAGGACGAGGAAGGAACTCATGCGCTTCCTTGGGATGTGCGGCTACTACCGTCGGTTCTGCAGTAACTTCTCCAGCGTGGCCGGACCCCTCACAGACCTTACCAGTTCTGGTGTCCCTTACATCTGGAACCAGAGGTGCGACCAGTCTTTCCACCGCCTCAAAGCCTTCCTTGCCTCCAAGCCTGTAGTCCACCCCCCTGACTACACCTCGCCCTTCCATCTGCAAATCGATGCTAGTGGTGTCGGAGTGGGGGCTGTGCTCCTACAACCCGACCCAACCACTGATGTTCTTCACCCTGTGGCATATTACTCCGCCAAGTTGAAAAAACATCAGACCAACTACTCGACCATAGAGAAGGAGGCCCTGGCTCTGGTGTTGGCAATAAAGAAGTTTGAATGTTACCTCCAGTCTTGCCCACAAACAACCCTAGTATTCACCGACCATAACCCATTCACGTTCATCCAAACCAACAAGACCTCCAACCAGCGAATCCTCCGCTGGGCTCTCCTCACCCAGCCCTATAATCTACAAGTCCGGCACATAAAGGGGGTGGACAACCTGATTGCAGACTCCTTATCCCGAGCTCCAGTGGAAATACAGCAGCTACTCTCCAGACGCACCAGGTGATCACCTCCTTCGCGCCCGCGCTACGGAGGTCTTTGGAGGGGGGGTGTGTTACGAACCCCTCCACCCAGCACTACGAGCAACGCCATCTAGGGACGAGACACGAGTATGACTCGTCTTAGTTACCACTCTGGGGTTCCCTTCTCCATATCCTGGTTGTTGCGTTACTTCCTCCAAGTCTTCTTTGTCACCTCGAGTTCGAGGAGAGAGCACTACACTCTGGTAAGTGACCACAGGATCACCTATCCTCTAAACCTACGGCACAGTGACTACCTACCGTCTTCTACAATACTCAGCCTTACTCGTCAGCCATCTCAGCTCCTCACTTAAGTATTTGTAATCTTGTATTGCCTCCCCCACGTCCACTTGCTTCAAGATTGTTTTATGTTTTATTAATATGTATATACTGTTAATTTTTAGGTTAAGTTTGGTTAAGGGTAATTTATAAGCTGAATATTTTGTTAAGGGATTTATGGTACTTTATTATACACAACGAAAACTCGCATCCTTTGTCTACCCTTTTATAGTCCGATTGTCTTTGTTTTTTTTGTTGTTACCTGTTGGGATCTGGGTAGACGTATAACTATATTCTAAATCCCCAACTCGTAACAGTCGTGGTTGTTATAATCATGGACGTGGTTATTATAATCATGGTCGTGGTTATAATCATAGTTGTGGTTGTTATAATCATGGTTGTTGTTGTTATAATCATGGTCGTGGTTGTTATAATCATGGTCGTCGTTGTTATAATCATGGTCGTGGTTGTTATAATCATGGTCGTGGTTGTTATAATCATGGTCGTGATTGTTATAATCATGGTCGTGGTTATTATAATCATGGTCGTAGTTGTTAATCATGGTCGTGGTTGTTATAATCATGGTCGTGGTTGTTATATTCTTGGTCGTCGTTGTTATAATCATGGTCGTGGTTGTTATAATCATAGTCGTGGTTGTTATAATCATGGTCGTGGTTGTTATAATCATGGTCATTCTAGTTATAATCATGGTCGTGGTTGTTATAATTATGGTCGTGGTTCTTATAATCATCGTCGTGGTTATTATAATCATGGTCCTGGTTGTTATAATCATAGTCGTGGTTGCTATAATCATGGTCGTGGTTAATATAATTATGGTCGTGGTTGTAGTTATAATCATTACGGTCGTGGTTGGTATAACTGGCGGGCGGGTGTTATAATCTTTGGTCAGGTGTTATAATCATGGTCGTCGTTGTTATAACTGCGGTCGTGCTAGAAGCTATAACTGGCGGTCGTGGTTGTTATAATCATGGTCGTGGTTGTTATAATCATGGTCATGGCTGTCATAATCAGGCGGTCCTGGAAGCGGTTATAATCATGGTCGTGGTTATTATAATCATGGTCGTGATTGTTATAACCGCGGTCGGTTGTTATAATCATTGTCGTGGTTCTTATAATCATCGTCATGGTTATTATAATCATGGTCCTGGTTGTTATAATCATGGTCGTGGTTGCTATAATCATGGTCGTGGTTGTTATAATTATGGTCGTGGTTGTTATAATCATGGTTCTGGTTGTTATAATCATGGTCCAGGATGTTATAATCATGGTCGTGGTTATGATCATAGTCGTGGTTGTTATAATAATGGTCGTGGTTGTTATAATTATGGACGTGGTTATTATAATCATGGTCGTGGTTATAATCATAGTTGTGGTTGTTATAATCATGCTTGTTGTTGTTATAATTATGGTCGTGGTTGTTATAATCATGGTCGTCGTTGTTATAATCATGTCGTGGCTGTTATAACTGCTAATCCTGGTTGTTATAATCATGGTCGTGATTGTTATAATCATGGTCGTGGTTATTATAATCGCGGTCGCAGTTGTTATAATCATGGTCGTGGTTGTTATAATCATGGTCGTGGTTGTTATAATAATGGTCGTGGTTGTTAGGATCATACGCAAGTTATAATCAAGGTCGTGGTTGTTATAATCATGGTCCTTGTTGTTATAATCATGGTCGTGGTTGATATAATCATGGTCGTGGTTGTTATAATCATGGTCATGGCTGTCATAATCATGGTCCTGGTTATTATTATCATGGTCGTGGTTATTATAATCATGGTCGTGATTGTTATAATCATGGTCGTGGTTGTTATAATTAAGGTCGTGGTTCTTATAATCATCGTCGTGGTTATTATAATCATGGTCCTGGTTGTTATAATCATAGTCGTGGTTGCTATAATCATGGTCGTGGTTGTTATAATTATGGTCGTGGTTGTTATAATCAT
>NW_024743385.1:0-6927 GCF_018991925.1 Homarus americanus | reverse complement strand
GCCGCACTTGGTAAAACGTTGCTCTGATCACCTGAGCGGCACGGGTGGTTCCCATTAAAGGTTCACGGCGCCATAAGCTCGTTGAACAGGCTTTGTGTGAAATATAGGAGAGTCTAGGACTGCTTTTATTGTCCTGGTGGCCCAGAGGTAGCATTCTCCGGTCACAATTATAAGAGTCGTGTGTTCAAATCCTGGTGGGGTGAGGTGTTGATTATATGTACAAGTCCGCGTGCTTTATTGGGCTAATGAAATATATATGGATCCTCGTGTTTCGAAGCCGCATTTGGTAAAACGTTGCTCTGATCACCTAAGCGGCACGGGCGGTACCCATTAGAGGTTCACGGCGCCATAAGCTCGTTGAACAGGCTTTGTGTAAAATATAGCAGAGTCTAGGACTGCTTTTATTGTCCTAGTGGCCCAGAGGTAGCATTCCCCGGTCACAATTATAAGATCGTGGGTTCGAATCCTGTGGGTGAGGTAAAAGTTGATTATGGCGAAGAAGTCCGCAGCTTTATTAAATAATGAAATATATATATGGACCAGGTCGGGGTCAAGATTTGGTAAAACGTTGCTCTGATCACCTAAGCGGCACAGGTGGTCCCCATTAGAGTGTCTGCGGAGCCATAAGGTCGCTTGAACAGGCTTTGTGTGAAATATAGTAGAGACTTTGACTGCTTTTATTGTCCTGGTGGCCCAGAGGTAGCATACCCCGGCTACAATTAGAAGATCGTGGGTTCGAATCCTGGTGGGGTGAGGTGTTGATTATATGAAGAAGTCCGCGTGCTTTATTGGGCTAATGAAATATATATGGATCATCGTGTTTCGAAGCCGCATTTGGTAAAACGTTGCTCTGATCACCTAAGCGGCACGGGTGGTCCTCATTAGAGGTTTACAGTGCCTTAAGCTCGTTGAACAGGCTTTGTGTGAAATATAGCAGAGTCTAGGACTGCTTTTATTGTTCCTGGTGGCCCAGAGGTAGCGTCTCCCGGTCACAATTATAAGATCGTGGGTTCAAATCCTGGTGGGATGAGGTGTTGATTATATGTAGAACTCCCCGTGCTTTATTGGGCTAATGAAATATATATGGATTCTCGTGTTTCGAAGCCGCATTTGGAAAAACGTTGCTCTGATCACTTAAGCGGCACGGGTGGTCCCCATTAGACGTTCACGGCGCCAAAAGCTCGTTGAACAGGCTTTGTGTGAAACATAGCAGAGTCTAGGACTGCTTTTAGTGTCCTGGTGGCCCAGAGGTAGCGTTCCCCGGTCACAATTATAAGATCGTGGGTTTGAATCCTGGTGGGGTGAGGAATTGATTATATGTAGAAGTCCGAGTGCTTTATTGGGCTAATGAAATATATATGGATACTCGTGTTTCCAAGCCGGATATGGTAAAACGTTGCTCTGATCACCTAAGGGGGAAGGGTGGTCCCCATTAGAGATTCACGGCGCCATAAGGTCGTTGAACAGGATTTGTGTGAAATTTAGCAGTGTGTAGGACTGCTTTTATTGTCCTGGTGGCCCAGAGGTAGCGTTCCCCGGTCACAATTATAAGATCGTGGGTTCAAATCCTGGTGGGGTGAGGTTTTGATTATATGTAGAAGTCCGCGTGCTATATTGGGCGATTGAAATATATATGGATCCTCGAGTTTCCAAGCCAGATTTGGTAAAACGTTGCTCTGATAACCTAAGCGGCACTGCTGGTCCCAATAAGAGGTTCACGGCGCCATAAGCTCATTCAACAGGCTTTGTGTGAAATATAACAGTCTAGGACTGCTTTTAGTTTCCTGGTAGTTCAGAGGCACCGTTCCCCGGTCACAGTTATAAGATCATGGGTTCAAATCCTGGTGGGGTGAGGTGCTGATTATGTGTTAAGGTCCGCGTGCTTTATTGGGCTAATGAAATATATATGGATCCTCGTGTTTCGAAGCCGCATTTGGTAAAACGTTGCTCTGAACACCTAAGCGGCACGGGTGGTCCCCATTAGAGGTTCACGGCGCCATAAGCTCGTTTAACAGGCTTTGTGTGAAATATAGCAGAGTCTAGGACTGCTTTTTATTGTCCTGGTGGCCCAGAGGTAGCATTCCCCGGTCACAATTATAAGATCGCGGGTTCGAATCCTGTGGGGTGAGGTGTTGATTATATGTAGAAGTTCGCGCGGTTTTATTGGGCTAATGAAATATATAAGGATCCTCGTGTTTTGCCGTTTTGCAAAACGCGTTTCTGATCAACGGAGCGCACAGGTGGTCCCCTATTAGTGGGTCATGGACCAAGGTCGTTGAACAGGCTTTTGTGAAATATAGCAGAGACTTGGACTGCTTTTTATTGTCCTGGTGGCCCAGAGGTAGCATACCCCGGTCACAATTATAAGATCGTGGCTTGAACTTGGTGGGTGAGGTGTTGATTATATGAAGAAGTCCGCGTGCTTTATTGGGCTAATGAAATATATATGGATCCTCGTGGTTCGATGCCGGATTTGGTTTAACGTTGCTCTGATCACTTAAGCAGCACGGGTGGTCCCCTATAGTGGTTCAAAGCGCCATAAGCTCGTTGAACCAGGCTTTGTGTGAAATATAGCAGTCTAGGACTGCTTTTAGTGTCCTGGTGGCCCAGAGGTAGCGTTCCCCGGTCACAATTAGAAGATCGTGGGTTCGAACCCTGGTGGGGTGAGGTGTTGATTATATGTAGAAGTCCGCGTTCTATTGGGCCAATGAAATATATGGATACCGTGTTTCCAAGCCGGATATGGTAAAACGTTGCTCTGATCACCTAAGGGGAAGCGGTGGTCCCCATTAGAGATCTGGCTACCATAAGGTCGCTGGAACAGGCTTTTGTGTGAAATATAGTAGAGTCTAGGACTGCTTTTATTGTCCTGGTGGCCTATAGAGGCAGCATACCCGGGTCACAATTATAAGATCGCGGGTTTGAATCCTGGTGGGTGAGGTGTTGATTATATGTAGAAGTCCGAGTGCTTTATTGGGCTAATGAAATATATTTGGATCCTCGTGTTTCGAAGCCGCATTTGGAAAAACGTTGCTCTGATCACCTAAGCAGCACGGGAGGTCCCCATTAGAGGTTCACGGCGCCATAAGCTCGTTGAACAGGATTTGTGTGAAATTTAGCAGAGTGTAGGACTGCTTTTATTGTCCTGGTGGCCAAGAGGTAGCGTTCCCCGGTCACAATTATAAGATCGTGGGTTCAAATCCTGGTGGGGTGAGGTTTTGATTATATGTAGAAGTCCGCGTGCTTTATTGGGCGATTGAAATATATATGGATCCTCGAGTTTCCAAGCCAGATTTGGTAAAACGTTGCTCTGATAACCTAAGCGGTACTGCTGGTCCCAATAAGAGGTTCACGGCGCCATAAGCTCATTCAACAGGCTTTGTGTGAAATATAACAGTCTAGGACTGCTTTTAGTTTCCTGGTGGTTCAGAGGCACCGTTCCCCGGTCACAGTTATAAGATCATGGGTACAAATCCTGGTGGGGTGAGGTGTTGATTATGTGTTAAGGTCCGCGTGCTTTATTGGGCTAATGAAATATATATGGATCCTCGTGTTTCGAAGCCGCATTTGGTAAAACATTGCTCTGAACACCTAAGCGGCACGGGTGGTCCCCATTAGAGGTTCACGGCGCCATAAGCTCGTTTAACAGGCTTTGTGTGAAATATAGCAGAGTCTAGGATTGCTTTTATTGTCCTGGTGGCCCAGAGGTAGCATTCCCCGGTCACAATTATAAGATCGTGGGTTCGAATCCTGGATGGGGTGAGGTGTTGATTATATGTAGAAGTCTGAGTGCTTTATTGGGCTAATGAAATATATATGGATCCTCGTGTTTCGAAGCCGGTTTTGGTAAAACGTTGCTCTGATCACCTAAGCTGCACGGGTGGTCCCCTATAGTGGTTCACAGCGCCATAAGCTCGTTGAAAAGGCTTTGTGTGAAATATAGCAGAGTCTAGGGGGGCTTTTATTGTCCTAGTGGCCCAGAGGTAGCATTCCCCGGTCACAATTATATGATCGTGGGTTCGAATCCTGGTGGGGTGAGGTGTTGATTATATGTAGAAGTCTGCGTGCTTTATTGGGCTAATGAAATATATATGGATCCTCATGTTTCGAAGCCGGTTTTGGTAAAACGTTGCTCTGATCACCTAAGCGGCACAGGTGGTCCCCATTAGTGGGTCATGGAGCCATAAGGTCGTTGAACAGGCTTTGTGTGAAATATAGTAGAGACTTGAGTTCTTTAGTGTCCTGGTGGCCCAGAGGTAGCGATCCCCGGTCACAATTAGAAGATCGGGGGTTCGAATCCTGGTGGGGTGAGGTGTTGATTATATGAAGAAGTCCGTGTGCTTTATTGGGCTAATGAAATATGTATGGATCCTCGTGTTTCGAAGCCGCATTTGGTAAAACGTTGCTCTGATCACCTAAGCGGCACGGGTGGTCCTCATTAAAAGTTCACGGCGCCATAAGCTCATTGAACAGGCTTTGTGTGAAATATAGCAGAGTCTAGGAATGCTTTTAGTGTCCTGGTGGCCCAGAGGTAGCGATCCCCGGTCACAATTAGAAGATCGGGGGTTCGAATCCTGGTGGGGTGAGGTGTTGATTATATGAAGAAGTCCGTGTGCTTTATTGGGCTAATGAAATATGGATCCTCATCAACGACGCATTTAGTAAGAAACGTTGTCTGATCACTAAAAGCAATGCAGATTAGTCCCTATGTTAGTTCACCGGCGCCATAGAAACAATTGAACGAACTTTGTGTGAAACTGCTTGAGAGTCTAGGACTGCTTTTATTGTCCTGGTGGCCCAGAGGTAGCGTTCCCCCGTCACAATTATAAGATCGTGGGTTCAAATCCTGGTGGGGTGAGGTGTTGACTATATGAAGAAGTCCGCGTGCTTTATTGGGCTAATGAAATATATATGGATCCTCGTGTTTCGAAGCAGCATTTGGTAAAACGTTGCTCTGATCACCTAAGCGGCACGGGGGTCCTCATTAGAGGTTTACGGCGCCTTAAGCTCGTTGAACAGGTTTTGTGTAAAATATAGCAGAGTCTAGGACTGCTTTTATTGTTCCTCGTGGCCCAGAGGTAGCGTCCCCTGGTCACAATTATAAGATCGGGGGTTCAAATCCTGGTGGGGTGAGATGTTGATTATATGTAGAAGTCCGAGTGCTTTATTGGGCGATTGAAATATATATGGATCCTCGAGTTTCCAAGCCAGATTTGGTAAAACGTTGCTCTGATAACCTAAGGCGGCACTGCTGGTCCCAATAAGAGGTTCACGGCACCATATGCTCATTCAACAGGCTTTGTGTGAAATATAACAATCTAGGACTGCTTTTAGTTTCCTGGTGGTTCAGAGGCACCGTTCCCCGGTCACAGTTATAAGATCATGGGTTCAAATCCTTGTGGGGTGAGGTGTTGATTATATGTAGAAGTCTGCGTGCTTCATTGGGATAATGAAATATATATGGATCCTCGTGTTTCGAAGCCGCATTTGGAAAAACATTGCTCTGATCACCTAAGCAGCACGGGTGGTCCCCATTAGAGGTTCACGGCGCCATAATCTCGTTGAACAGGCTTTGTGTGAAATATAGCAGAGTCTAGGACTGCTTTTATTGTCCTGGTGGCCCAGAGGTAGCGTTCCGCCTGTCACAATTAGAAGATCTTGAGTTCAAATCCTGGTGGGGTGAGGTGTTGATTATGTGTAGAAGTCCGCTTGCTTCATTGGGATAATGAAATATATATGGATCCTCGTGTTTCGAAGCCGCATTTGGAAAAACATTGCTCTGATCACCTAAGCAGCACGGGTGGTCCCCATTAGAGGTTCACGGCGCCATAATCTCGTTGAACAGGCTTTGTGTGAAATATAGCAGAGTCTTGGACTGCTTTTATTGTTCCTAGTGGCCCAGAGGTAGCGTCTCCCGGTCACAATTATAAGATCGTGGGTTCAAATCCTGGTGGGATGAGGTGTTGATTATATGTAGAACTCCGCGTGCTTTATTGGCCTAATGAAATATATATGGATCCTCGTGTTTCGAAGCCGCATTTGGAAAAACGTTGCTCTGATCACTTAAGCGGCACGGGTGGTCCCCATTAGAGGTTCACGGCGCCAAAAGCTCGTTGAACAGGCTTTGTATGAAACATAGCAGAGTCTAGGACTGCTTTTAGTGTCCTGGTGGCCCAGAGGTAGCGTTCCCCGGTCACAATTATAAGATCGTGGGTTTGAATCCTAGTGGGGTGAGGTATTGATTATATGTAGAAGTCCGAGTGCTTTATTGGGCTAATGAAATATATATGGATACTTGTGTTTCCAAGCCGGATATGGTAAAACGTTGCTCTGATCACCTAAGGGGCAAGGGTGGTCCCCATTAGAGATTCACGGCGCCATAAGGTCGTTGAACAGGCTTTGTGTGAAATATAGTAGAGGCTAGGACTGCTTTTATTGTCCTGGTGGCCCAGAGGTAGCATACCCCGGTCACAATTATAAGATCGTGGGTTTGAATCCTCTTGGGGTGAGGTGTTGATTATATGTAGAAGTCCGAGTGCTTTATTGGGCTAATGAAATATATTTGGATCCTCGTGTTTCGAAGCCGCATTTGGAAAAACGTTGCTCTGATCACCCTATTGCTTTTGGGTGAATTTTACATTAGAGGATCACGGCGCCATAAGCTCGTTGAACAGGCTTTGTGTGAAATATACCAGAGTCTAGGACTGCTTTAATTGTCCTGGTGGCCCAGAGGTAGCGTTACCCGGTCACAATTATAAGATCGTGGGTTCAAATCCTGGTGGGGTGAGGCGTTGATTATATGTAGAAGTCCGCGTGCTTTATTGGGCTAATGAAATATATATGGATCCTCGTGTTTCGAAGGCGCATTTGGTAAAACGTTGCTCTGCTAACCTAAGCAGCACAGGTGGTCCCAATGAGAGGTTCACG
>NW_024743384.1:0-17760 GCF_018991925.1 Homarus americanus | reverse complement strand
CACACACACACACACACACACACACACACATCAACTTTCAAATACACCAAAATTTACCCAAACATTCCAGTTGATTCATATAATTATTTTTTGGGGTCATCAAGCAATAAATATTTAGTAGAGATCAACACACAGACACACACACACACACACACACACACACACACACACACACAGGTAAACAACATTATTTAATTATTGTTTAGCACCTGTTGGGAGACATTAACAATTAATTTTTTTGGTAGATTTTGATAATTAATCATTTATACATACATACATACATACATACATACATACATACATACATACATACATACATACATACATACATACATAATGGTTGCCCCACGTGTAAAGTGTATGGACGGCCCTACAGACACCTAGACGTGAATTTGTTTAAGGTGTAGAAGCTGTCACCAACACAACAACGACAACCTGAGTTAACGAGCTGCATAACCCATTGTCAAGGAGGAGTCCAAGAAGACCGGACAACTCGCCAACTGTACTGGCTAACCATTACCCCGGAATACGATCTGCAAATCGATTAACATCCAGGTTCCCAATTACTGCTGGGTAGACAAAGGCAAATGGCGTAAAGAAACGTGCCCATAGTTTCACCCTGCCCGGGGATCGAACCCGGGTCCACTCGTTTGCGAGGCGAGCATGCTGACCATTACACACACACACACACACACACACACACACACCAACCCAAAATAAAACACGTTCACTTTTATTTCACCATTGTGAGTATAATGAATCCATTTCACAATTCAGAAAGTCTAATTAGAGTAATAAACTTTACAGCCACGCCGATTTAAATTACCTATAATAAATTAATTAAAATATATTACATCCGGTTTATTTTTATTTGTATTTATTTTTATTTTTGGGGGGGGGGACAGCTCAGTGATACGTGATAAGAAATTATTATTGTTTCTATTATAATCAGGTAATTATAAAATGTAATTCAATGGGGTGAAAGATTATGTAAATATATATAATTACCTTTGAACAGTATCAGTGAGTGGGATTATATACTGCTTGTCTTATTGAGTAGATAATCAGTGAATCATTGAGTAGGTTCACTATATAACTTATTTAAATAGTAATTACATTTGCAGAATATAATTAGCTTACTTAGATTATAGTTAATTCTGTATTATCAGTTAATAGTCAGAAATGTTTTAAGGAATTTTGGTTTATGGTTTTTTAATAAAGTTATTATATGTTGAGTGTTATATTGTGTTTAGGTCGGGTCGGGTCGGGTCGGGTCGGGTCGGGTCATTTTCTTTTCCAAGCAACAGTTATTCAGGCAAGTTTAGGGAGGTTTTCTAGTATATATTGATGCATTACATATGTTAGAATTTTCTGTAATGTATTGCATCATTTTTGTTATGATTTACTTCTTATTGTAAACCTAGATCATAAGAGAACGTTCTAGAACCTCCCAGGCGTCTCTTGGTGGTGCTAGGATGTTAGGAGGTATTTAATGAGGTAATAAGTTCTTGAAGTGTTTGATGACTTAATAAGTTACTTGCGGTTCTTTTAGCCTGAGTGAATCTAAGATGCATCTTCTCCACTCACTGTATTAATAAATATTGAGTTAGTAATCTGAGTATCACCACTCTACTCCTTCTAAACATTGGTTCCCAGAAAATAATACTTACTCACGTGCCTATACATCTACCACACTACCCAAAACCCTTCCATGAGTTCTGTTATATAATGAAAAGTCTGGGTGGTGGCAGCTACCCCTTGTAAGTATAAAAGGTGTTATACAAAGAATAACATGGCTCCCCAGACTAACCCATGTATAAGAAAGACATAAAACAAAGTATACTTCAGAAAGGTAAGAACATTGAAACTGAGAATACTGTAATGAGACAAAACTCACAAGAAGAATATTACATATAGGTAGAATATTGATAGTATAAGAGTATAAAAGAGAGGAAGACTTTGGTAGCGTGGCCGTGATAGTTATTTACTCTTATCGTACACTGGTCGTGTCTTACACATCAATACACATATATTACGTTCTTAAGAGGCGACTTCTCAAACACTGCTTCGTTACAACTCTTTATTAATTACGAACATGACATGGACACATTAATAACACCTTCTATTGAAGTTACTAGGACATTATATTTACGTTACTAGGACATCATATTACGTTACTAGACGCTCTGACTCTCGGACACGAACATGAAATTAATACACTTCCCACATAAGTAACTCATCCCGTGGAAAGCTCTGACAAACACTCACGTGACCTAGGGAAGGCCTAGCAGGGAGACTGCTTAGCTGGAACACTGGTGTCGGGAGGGCGACTGCTTAGCTGGGACACTGGTGTCGGGAGGGCGACTGCTTAGCGGGGACACTGGTGTCGGGTGGGCGACTGCTTAGCTGGGACACAGGAGGGAAGTCTCGGTCCTGACCGGAGGCGACTTGCCTCCGGCCCCTGACTTCGGCTCGAGCAGGCCTGGTGGTGTCGTAGCTGGCCACCTTGTTACAAGACAACTCTCTCTCTGCGAAATCCCTGAGGGAGGACTAGGACGTCCTATATATTGGGATGCGAGCCGTCAGGTTCAGCTGGTCGGGGGGGGGGGGCGGCGAAGGGTCTCCTTACATTTGACCTGGCCAATGTGAGGTCAGGTCTGGACTCCTTCAGAAACCACAAGTCTTATCTTCTGGGAAAGTCATCAGGTGGGGCCGTGTGTATATTGGGAGAGAGCCGGCCGGTGCCCCCTTACATGTGTGACATGGGAGGGGAGCCTGGCCGACCTACAATCCTCGGTCAACAGCAGAGTCACCCTATACTTTTGACCTCCCTAATGTCGGGTCAGACTGGAGTTTCTGAGATGTAAGTTGTACTTTCTGGAGAAGTCATCAGGTGGGGCCGTGTGACATGAGAGGCCCTGGTTGATTTGTGGCCCCTTGAGTTGGGCTCCGAGGGTTACATTTGACCTGGCTAATGTGAGGTTAGGTCTGGACTTTGTTCAGGGATGTAGGTTATTGTATATTGGAAGAGAGTCGGCTGGTGCCTTCTTACATGCTTTGTTGGGGCCACATGTCACATGGGAGGGGAGCTAGGCTGATTTACAATCCTTGGTCAACCGCAGAGTTACCCTATACTTTTGACCTCCCTAATGTCGGGTCAAGTCTGGCTTTCCTTGCGATGTAAGCTGTGGTCTGACAACCCATCACTACACCTCCCGCCAAGACCAAAGCTTACATGCTCAGAGAACTGATGACACATTTAAAGTAGACAGTAACATCATGTGCAGTATCTAATATAGTCCCTGAGGCGATAATGCATCCTTACATTTATAAATTATAACATTAGAGATGTATGTTTTTCTACTGGCATAGTTTGATCTGACAAAGCTTACTATACCTCCCGCCAAGATTAAAGCTTCTATGACAGGAGAAAAAAAATAAAATACATACACAGTAAGTGAACATAGAGTGATCTAAAGATCCTTCATATCTAGCATAGTGTCCGAGGCAAACTTGCAAATCACATTCTACAAACAAAATCAGGTGTTACATTGCCTAACCAGGCCGTGTCAAAATAATATTTCATCTCAGTCAGTAAATGGCTACAACATTGTGTTTCGTAGTGCAAAACATTGATCAAATGAACTCATAGAAAAAGTGACTAATCTTTTTAAAGAAAACATTCTTTGTAGTACATGTTAACAAAAATCAGAGAATCAAATACAAAATGCAAAATGCTCCTACTTCACATGTTAGGGTGTTATATCTTTTTATTACACATCAGCAACATCAACAACATCAGTACATTTGTTGGGTTCAGCATGGCTCAAGTCCTCCATCCAGCTGGTATCTGAAAATAAGGAATGCTGGCAGCACAACAACGGTAATCGATTGGTCCTTCTGATTATCCACCTTGTCATCGTCGACTTTCTTCTGATGTCAGCACAGCGTCTCTTCTGTCTTCACATAGCACGTTTTTCTTTCTTCAATACCGCACTTTGTAGGTCGTGTCACCACATCTGACTTCTTCTCACTTCCTCCTGGTTTCTATAATATTCCAGATGATTTTTCTGTTCACCTGCGCTTCCTCTACGTTTAGAGCATTTTCATATTCCAGATGAATTTTCTGTTCATCTGCGTTTCTTTATACATCTTCGTTTTCCGTCATATTCCAGATGAATTTTTCTGCTCCATCTGTATTTCTTTATACATCTTCGTTTTCAACATATTCCAGACGATTTTCTGTTCATCTGCCGTCGGCCCTCTCCGGCCGGGATGAAAGCCGGTCCACTGCTTGGGCTGTCGTCTCCTTAGATGACTCGTAAGGCAGGTTCCGCGGACCAGGCCTCGCCCTCCGTACGTGAGTGTCGGCGAGACCAAAGACCGCCCTGTCTTACACCTTCCACAGTGGTGAATCCCTCCCTGGCTGGGCTCACCAGGGTTCGTTGTGTGGCACTTCATTCCACACTCCTTAACTTCCTAGTAGAAAAATATAAACTCTTCTTAATCCTAGACCAGGTAGGACTTGAAAGAAGTGGGGTGGTGTGTGGCGGGTGTGGTGCTGCATTCCTCACGCTGCATTCCTCACGCTGCTACTTCTCTTCTTATATGTGCTGTGGTCGGATTCCGGCTAGCCATGGGGCGATACTGTGTGTGATATTTGCCAGAGAAACAATCCTAAAGGGATGATGGATTAGTTGGAAGTGCATTCGCAAAAAAAAACAAATATTTACTTTATACGTTACGTCAATATTCTCATTAGGCTGGGGGAGTGAAGCTCTGCTCATTACCTTGAATATTATTTATCACTACGCATCAAAGAGTACATTACAAATCATACTAGCATAAAAACACACTGAGTGAAGCTCTGTAATTATCGCAATATTAAGTAACACTAACCACCGATTTCAAAGCATAACTCACGGGACAAAACATATGGGGATTGGTGGTCACAGCGGCCTAGGGGAGGCGAGGCGGGGCGCGGCTACGGGGCGCGGCTGGCCAGGCCGGCGCGGTGCGGCGCGGGGCGGGGTGGGGCGAGGCGTGGCGGGTGAGGTTGAGGGAGCCGGGGCGTGGTTGATCGAGCCAGGCCGGGGCTTTGCGGGGCACGGAACGGCGGGGCGGGGCAGGGCGGGGCAGGGATGGGAGGAAGGGTAAGGAGGGTGAGGTGAGGATTAAGACAGGGAGGAGGATGTAGGTTAAAAGACATGTTAAGTTATAACAGTTAGTACAGACACCGCTTTCATAACTGAAACAATTTCTACGTTCAACACTGACCAACAATCAAACTGCTCTTGGGCTACTGAGAATGTCACAGATCGCGGGGGACACTGAGAAATCACGTTAAGCACTAAACACATTTCTAGAAACAAATTCGCGCATACCACGCCGAGAGACATTTACTTGAGCTGTAACGGTGACACACTAGGACACTTTTCACGCTACGACGCTACGACACAGGAATTACTTATTACACAATTGTAGACAATACTTAGACTGAATCAAATGAAGGATGAAACGAGCCAGGTGTTATGGCTAACCGAGGGAAGGCGTGAGTTTACGTTAAGTTCGCTGCTACCATTATAATAACTAAGCAAGGGAGGCGTGAATTACATATATAGTTCGCTGTCACCTATAACAAGGGACAAGGAGGGCGTGAGTTACATATAGTACGCTGCCGCCAATATAATGAAACTATATCTTGCATGAACTCCTTATCACGCACTTTCGAACAATACTCAAACAACGAGTCAGGTGTTCTGGCTAAAATGAGGGAGGGCATAGGTTTACGTTAAGTACACTGTTACCAATAACAAGGGACGAGGGAAGCGTGAATTACATATAGTTCGCTGCCACCAATATAATGTTACGAATGCAACCACCCTTGTACTGCCTGCTTCGTCAAGATAGTTACGAGATTACTTCAAAAGATTCTAACTATCACTGTACTGAACACTAAAGTTAAGAGGCGTGAGTTCTTACTTTAAGTGCGCTGCCGCCATTGTAATGAGACAAAACTCACAAGAAGAATATTACATATAGGTAGAATATTGATAGTATAACAGTATAAAAGAGAGGAAGACTTTGGTAGCGTGGCCGTGATAGTTATTTACTCTTATCGTACACTGGTCGTGTCTTACACGTCAATACACATATATTACGTTCTTAAGAGGCGACTTCTCAAACACTGCTTCGTTACAACTCTTTATTAATTACGAACATGACATGGACACATTAATAACACCTTCTATTGAAGTTACTAGGACATTATATTTACGTTACTAGGACATCATATTACGTTACTAGACGCTTTGACTCTCGGACACGAACATGAAATGAATACACTTCCCACATAAGTAACTCATCCCGTGGAAAGCTCTGACAAACACTCACGTGACCTAGGGAAGGCCTAGCAGGGAGACTGCTTAGCTGGAACACTGGTGTCGGGAGGGCGACTGCTTAGCTGGGACACTGGTGTCGGGAGGGCGACTGCTTAGCGGGGACACTGGTGTCGGGTGGGCGACTGCTTAGCTGGGACACCGGAGGGAAGTCTCGGTCCTGACCGGAGGCGACTTGCCTCCGGCCCCTGACTTCGGCTCGAGCAGGCCTGGTGGTGTCGTAGCTGGCCACCTTGTTACAAGACAACTCTCTCTCTGCGAAATCCCTGAGGGAGGACTAGGACGTCCTATATATTGGGATGCGAGCCGTCAGGTTCAGCTGGTCGGGGGGGGGCATGGCGGTCTCCTCATTTGACCTGGCCAATGAGGTCAGGTCTGACTCCTTCAGAAACCATAAGTCTTATCTTCTGGGGAAAGCTCACTGGGTGGGGCTGCAGGTTTATTGGGGAGAGAGCTGCCTGGTGCCCCCTTACATGTGTGACATGGAGGAGCCTGGCTGACCTACAATCCTCGGTCAACTGCAGAGTCACCCTATACTTTTGACTCCTAATGTCGGTTCAGACTGGAGTTTCTGAGATGTAAGACGTACTTTCTGGAGAAGTCATCAGGTGGGTCCGTGTGACATGAGAGGCCCTGGTTGATTTGTGGCCCCTTGAGTTGGACTCTGAGGGTTACATTTGACCTGGCTAATGTGAGGTCAGGTCCGGCCTTTGTTCCGAGAGTAGGTTATTGTATATTGGAAGAGAGTCGGATGGTGCCTTCTTACATGTTTTGTTGGGGCCACATGTCACATGGGAGGGGAGCTAGGCTGATTTACAATCCTTGGTCAACCGCAGAGTTACCCTATACTTTTGACCTCGGCTAATGTCGGGTCACGTCTGGCTTTCCTCGCGATGTAAGCTGTGGTCTGACAACCCCTCACTACAATACAATCTATATGAAAGGAAATGAAAAGAAAGAACCTTGACTTGGAAAACATAAGTAGAGAAGCATAAGAGTTACTTATATAAGAATATAAGGTATATAGAGGTAAAGAACATATAAGAATATAAGTAAGAGCATATAAGAATAAATATATATGTAAAGAATGGAAGGAGAATAAGTATATTAAACAGGGTACTCATTGGAGGAATGCTACACAGAACAAATAAGTGTGTGAGTAAATAGAATACTAACAGAAAACAGTAGCTGGATGGTAAATTATTGAAAAGAGAAAACTCGGCCCGTTACAGGTGTATGACTGTAAGTTGATGGGTGTATGACTAGGTTGGTGGGTGTATGACTGTGGGTTGGTGGGTGTATGACTGTGGGTTGATGGGTGTATGACTGTAGGTTGATGGGTGTATGACTGTGGGTTGGTGGGTGTATGACAGTGGTGACAGGGATTATTTGAGCTTGACAAAATTTAGATAGATAGAAGCGTGGTTTATTCTTGTTCAGTTTAGTTTAAATTGTGTTTAGGTTAGGTTGAGTCATGTCAGGTACAGAGTTTGGCCAGGGTCAGGTGGGGTTAGGTACAGAGGCTGGCCAGGGTCAGGCACAGAGACTTTCCAGGGTAGGGTCACGCACAGAGGCTGGCCAGGGTAGGGACAGGTAGGGAGGCTGGCCAGGGTAGGATCAGGTAGGGAGGCTGGCCAGGGTAGGATCAGGTAGGGAGGCTGGCCAGGGCTGGCAGGTGAGCCCGTGGCGGCATGAGGAGGGAGCCGGGGCCATATTGATCGTGAGGGCGAGGCAGGCGCCGCCATCGCTGTCCCACGCCACCTCCCCCTGCCCACCACGCCCCTTCTGCCCGCTCCCCGACACCACGCCCTTCTGCCTACTACCACGCCACGCCTCCTCCCCCGTCTACTACTACAACACCACGCCCCCTTCTGCCTACTACCACGCCACGCCGCCTCCTGTCTACTACCACGCCACGCCGCCTCCTGTCTACTACAACACAACGCCTCCTCCTGCCTACTACAACACCACGCCCCCTTCTGCCTACTACAACACCACGCCTCCTCCTGCCTACTACCACGCCACGCCTCCTCCTGCCTACTACAACACCACGCCTCCTTCTGCCTACTAACACGACACGCCTCCTCCTGCCTACTACAACACCACGCCTCCTCCTGCCTACTACCACGCCACGCCTCCTCCTGCCTACTACAACACCACGCCCCCTTCTGCCTACTACAACACTACGCCTCCTCCTGCCTACTACCACGCCACGCCTCCTCCTGTCTACTACAACACCACGCCTCCTCACCTACTACTTTCCTCTCAGACATCTTGCCCTCTAATGCCCACTCTCCTTTTGACACTCCCTCTCCCCTCCTTTTGTGACACAACCCTCCCCCTTCCAGAACACATCTCTCCCTCTTTCCCTCCCATGATAATCCCCCTCCCGTTTCCATGACACAATCCTCCCCTCCCTTTCTCCCTTACAGGATACAATCGCTCCCTTCCCCCTCTCCCCTCCCCTCTCTTTTCCCTCACCACAATCCTTTTCAGCGTAATAAATTGGGGAAAATCCTACCAGCTTCAGTTCCTTCACGTTTTAATTCCCTAGACTCTGATTCTCAAAGGCCCTCCCGTGGAAATATCCTCCCCTCTTAAGTGAAGAATTTAGGATGCGTCTATTTGGTCCTCTACAGCATACTACAGAAGGATGTCGGTCAAAATGGCGTCGAAACTACACCGAGACTTTTTTTAATGACTTGGATGTGTGTTTTATTTATTTATTTTTCCTCCTAAGTTACGAGGGAAAAAAATTGATGGACGATTGTTTGAGGATTTTGGTGTTTTATGGTGGATTTTTTTTTGTTCATCAGTTGGTGGATATAGAATTCAACCGGTCGAGTCATTACTTAAGACACAGTGCATCGTAACTCACCTTCACCTGTCCCCACGGTAGCCACTCATCACCCTCCGCCCGCTACACCTGAACGGCCAGCCATCCACTTACTGCCAATGTTCTCAAAGATTTGTACCCCGACAAAATTTCCTCTCGATCGTCTGTTTATGGTAAGAACGACGGTGCCATCTTACTGTGAGAGTGCCACCTGTTGTCCTACGATCGCTGAGGTGAGGCACTATAATGCTGCCTCAAGCCTCCAGTTGGAAATTTGTCTTACGAGAGTTACTGAATCCAGCTCCATTGGTTTAAAATAACTTAAGATAGAATGAGTTTGTGATTAGTGTAGTGTGTGTAAAGTTCCATTAGGTTGACCTCACTGATCTCCCGGGCCGTATTGGCAGTCTAATCTGAATTCAGTGTTCGACCCCCACTAGTAGAGGGTCCAGGTGGGATATTTCAGGATGAGTTGTTGACATGTAGGATGGGGGGGCCGCCATCTTGTTTACCTTTTGCTGGGAGATTCTGACGGCCGGTGTCACGACATGGCCGCCTAAGCCTACCAACACTGTGTTACGTGGCCCTGGGTGTGTTGAGTATATGTGGAGGGTGTTTAGCGGAGGTGTTGATGTGTACTCCACCAATGTGTGTTATACCTGTTTCAACTACACTGCTTAGAAATACACCCCCTACACCTGTCACACCCCCTACACCTGTCACACCCCCTACACATGTCACTCCCCCTATACCTGTCACTCCCCCTATACCTGTCACTCCACTTACACCTGTCATTCCACTTACACCTGTTGTTTGTTATTAAAGCATATTACTGGAAAATATAACCAAGGAGACATTCAGTAAACACTTATGATCCAGACAATAAAAATATAGTCAGGATTAATGTTTCCTCCTTTCACATTTTCCAGGAATTAATCAACCAAAAAACTGGCTTAAACTATTAACTTATTTAACGATAAAATTAATTGGAACTTTTTTTATATCTAGACTCAATATATAAAAACATTAATACGCATATAAAAAAAACACATTAGACTTTTGTTATATACGTGTGAAAAAATACTTGAACTTTCAGAGTACAGATATACTATAAAGAAGGCCCCTCTCTATGTCCAGAAGTGTATTGTCCCAAGGGCGTGTCAAGAATTGTAATGTCCCCAGGGCATGTCAAGAAGTGTAATGTTCCCAGGTCGTGTCAAGAAGTGTAATGTCCCCAGGGCATGTCAAGAAGTGTAATGTCCCCAGGGCATGTCAAGAAGTGTAATGTCCCCAGGGCATGTCAAGAAGTGTAATGTCCCCAGGGCATGTCAAGAAGTGTAATGTTCCTAGGGCATGTCCAGATGTGTAACGTTCCCAGGGCGTGTCAAGAAGGGTTATGTCCTCAGGGTGTGTCCAGACGTGTAATGCCCCTTGAGCGTGGCTGACGGACCGTAAAGTATAAAAGTTAAGGTGGATATAAACCAGAGGGTCAACAGTATTGATGCGTGAGTCGTGTTGGCCAAAACTCACAGCCAAAGATAACTCTGATGAAGACCTCTCCTAGTCCAGTATAACGTGAGACAAAAAATCAATATCAATATAATTCCCGCCATAAAAATCATAATTTCATTGAATATGGAATGTATCAGAAAAATAGAATGGCCCTTTATCCCTTAAGTGGCATTCCCATCCGTCCATCCATCCATCCATCCATGTGTCTGTCCGTTTGTCTGTCTGTGTAGCAAGCTGTACTACTGCATATTTTCCTATCTATTTACCTATATATCAAACAGTCAGTCCAGCAAGCTTCATTACTATCTACCTGTTCCATCACATTTTCGACAGCGCATTTTCCCAGCAATAATGAAAAGAGTTTTGTTACCAGTCTCTTATTAAATCACCAGATAGTATACTGTGTGGGGGAAATAAGTTGGATATTGGAAAAAATGCAACAAGCGACACACACACACACACACACACACACACAAAGCGAACACATCTGGGTGACACGCCAACACGAATATGCAGGACTCAGAAATCACATGCAATATATACGAAAATAAAAGGAACTATAGGAATAAACATGTACTCTTTATAGACGAGAGCACATGCTAATTCACATTCACTCATATTCACTCACAAACAAGTACGTATGTATATATTCGTAAACGCAGTTATGTTCACGTAAGATTTAACAACAACCTTTGACTGATCCATACGCATGTGTACATATGTTTGCTTTGGCATAGGTACACAGCCGAACACAAAGGTTAGGTGAGGTAAGGTTATGTTAAGTTAGGTTAGGTTAGGTAAGGCTAAATTAGATTTTGTTTGGTTAGGTTAGGGTGGATAAACATGGATTAAATTGGATAGTTATGCTTGTCTGAGTTAAACTTAAGATAGGTGAGGGTGACATAGTTAAATAGTGCTTAGATTAGGTAATGATAGGTTATGTTAGATCAAGATAAGTTAGGATTTGTTAAGTTAGGTTAGGTTAGGTTAAGGTAGGTCCTGATAAGTCAACGAGGACACATCACAACAATAGTTCACATTAGTTTAGGATAGCAAAATAGCTCATTAACTATTTTCAATATTAACTAAACTACTTCTTGGAGACTTTGTTATTCATTTACCAAACATCTATAGTTACCTGTTATGTTTATATAGAGGGAAATATGACCAGGTAGAGAGGGATACAACGAGTGAAAATCCTCATCTGAATGAGTAAGAGCATTTATCAGGGTAGAGATAAACCATAGGAAATGTGGTTCCTCTCTCTCTCTCTCTTTCATGTCCTTCTTCCCTCTCCCCCTGCCCTCTTCCTCTCGTCCACTATCTCCCCTTCTTCTCCCTTTTCTCTCCATCCTCATCAGCCCTCCCCCTCCCCCGCCCCTCCTTATTTTGGTCGGAAAATAAATAGTGAAGACCTGGAGCGCTGTCCTAATGATAATGGTGAAGGACTCTAGACGGGTAGTACTCTCTCTCTCTCTCTCTCTCTCTCTCTCTCTCTCTCTCCAATTATTTTTCTTTTGTATTTTGACTTAAGTTTCTGAATTAATTTGTGTTTACCTTCTTCTTTCACCCTTGTTACTCCAACACACAGACACAGAGACACAGACAGACACACACACAGACACAGAGACACAGACAGACACACACACACACACACACACACACACACGAGAGATACCTTGACCCTCCTCCCTCTCTCTAAACATGCAGGTCCTACTCCCACATATCCAGCACCCCTCATTCATCCCTCTCTCTAAACATGTAACTCCCTCCCACACACACACACACAGAACCCTTTTATCCCTCCCACTCTAAACATGTTGGATTCCACACCCCCCTCCCCCACCTCCTGTACAGTACACACACTCTATCCCTCCATCTCGATATGCAAACGGCATCTTCACCCACACAAACCACTTTAGAAATCCCTCCTACCCCTTCCCCTACCCCTCCCCCTTCCCCTTCCCCTTCCCCTTCCCCTTCCCTCGTCTTTGTGTTTGTCTTCTTCTTTTTCTTGCCCAAAACATCATACACCATGACCAGAACACCCAATCTCTATTCCGTCTCTTTTCCCTGCTCTCCCTTTCGTTTCCCTTTCTCCTCCTCCTCCCCCTCCTCCAGATCTTACCCTTATCTATCCCCCCCTTTTCCTCTTCCTCATCCTCCTCTATCTACTCCTTCTCTTCCTCTTTCTCTTCCTCATCTTCCTCCTAATCCTCCTCCTCCTCCTCCTCCTTCTCAACGTGCCTAAGACTCCATATTTCATGACCAGAGCGTCAAGGCAGGCAGGCAGGGACCAGGTAATGTATTGATCGCAGGTCTGGGGGTGTCGCCAACTGTTTGTTTGGTCGCACCTGCCCGCCTGCGATGAGCTACATTACTCTACCTGGAGACCATCTAATTACCGGACACGAACCCGAAACCTAACTCTTATTATAGATTATCTTACCCTGTCCTAATCTAACCCAGACAACTTCTACCATAAACCTAAGTTAATTTACTCTAATCTAACCTAACTAACCCTTAATTTAACTAAGCATATTGTAACTTAAATAACACCTAATCATAATCAACCTGAACTAACCAAATCAAACACGTAGTATAACCACATTCTCGCTCTTAACATGGATATTCGGGTTCGGTTCTGGGTTCGAGTCCGGGAGGTTTAATTTGGTCCTTTCCTAAGTTAACTCGCAGGTGTCGTGTTGTGGTGAGAGACAAGTGAGGATGGGAGTTGTCTGCAGGAATGAGAACACTGTGTATATTCCAGAGATGTATAGTGTGTGTGTGTGTGAGGGGAGGGGGAAATTAGACCTTTTTTGGTACATAATTCTTAGAACAGGTATTAAAGTCATGTGTTTTTTCTTACAAGGAATTTATGATATGTACAACAATGTGAACCTCCTTGCTCTGTCTGTCTGTCTGTGCACCTTGAACTTTCTCCCCATCTGCCTCTTTATCTCATTCAATCTTTATTCACCTCACTCTTTCTCTCTCTCTCGCTTTCCTTCATCTTATTATTTCTCTCTAGCAGGCATATACCACTCGTTTAACCCCCGGGTCAAATAGCCTCATTAACCATTGTGTCTTTTCACTACCTGTATCCTGCAACGCGTTAAATAAACACCTGGAGTTTCTGTCGCAATATTATGTATGATAAATAGTCTTTGAAAATTGCGCTAAATTATACCTCAGGGAATTATAGCATTAATTAATGAGGTCATTCTTCTGCTGGAGGTATTTTTACACAGGCAAACTTAGAGCTAATGCTAGAGTTTGTTTGTATTACAGGTGATGGTAGCGTATTAAAACACCGTAAATTACAGTTCAGGTAAGGTAGTTGTTTACCTGCTGGACATTTCACTAGTCAGAGGCTGTGTTTAGGAGCGTCATGGGAAGTTTACAAGCCGATAGTGTAATTCTGTGGAAGTTATTGTGGAGGTGCTCGGGAGGGAGAGAGAGAGAGGAGGGAAGAGGAGGGAGGGGGTGGTGCTAACTGGTTGGGTCTTTCATCCTAGCAGTCAGAGAGCCACAGACAGTCACAAAAAGGCTGATAATTACCGTTTCCAGCTGTCTCGCCTGAACAATATCTCGACAACAACAAATACCAATTTCATGTAAAGAAGAGATGATGACGGGAAAGACGATTTATTTGCACGCTACGCAGGTCATGGGTTTTGGGCCTTTTCTGTCTTTCTTTTCTTTCTCTAATTGTCTCTCTCACTTTCGCTAGTTCTCTCTCTCTCTCTCTCTTTTACGCTTTGTTTCATTTATCAACTTTTATTAACATATTTTTATCTGGTTAAATCTGCTTATTTTTGTGGCCGATTATCTCTATTAAATTTAAGTTGTTTGTGTGAGATTAAATCGGCTTATGGGATACAGATTTTATCGTTACAAAAGGTAATAGGAATTAATTCGGTCAAGGTTGGGTTGGGTTGGGTTAGCTTAGGTTAGGTTAGGTTAGGTTACGTTATTGCTGTTATTATAGTGATTTAATCATGTTTTTTTTTTTCATGTGATGAGTCCGTGGTTAGGCTAGCAAATGGTAGTTAGAGATTAATTAACAACTCAAACGTAACAAGCAATCGAGAGAGTAGTAGTTGTAGTAGTTTGTTCGCAATTGGTAGTTAGAAATTCAAGAATAACAAGCAGTTGAGAGAATCCGTAGTTAGTTAGCAAATGTTAGTTAGAGATTCATTAACAACTCAAACCTAACAAGCAATTGAGAGAGTGAGTGTACCAACATTGCCTGACAGAAGACGTTGTAGGAGTGATGATAGTAATAATCACTTAATTGTCAGCAGCACTGGTTTGACACATAATTGGCCATTAGTAATTACATGCTGGAGAATTTTAATTATGGTTTACCTTCACGCAGGTAGTAATTACGAGGTGTGTATGTCGCTACCTGGTGGGCTAATTAATGGATAGTAAGGCTGGAAGGTCATTACTGAGCACCTGCGGGGGGGGGGGTAAGGTTAGGTTAGGTTACGTTTCGTTACGTTACGTTTCGCTACGTTACGTTAAGCTAGGTTGGTTAAGGTTAGGTTACGTTAGGGTAGATTAGATTAGATGATGATGATGGTAGTGATGATGTAGTGATGATAGTGATGGTGATTATGATGGTAGTGATGGTGATAATGATGATAGTGATGGTGATTATGATGGTAGTGATGGTGATAATGATAATAGTGATGGTGATTATGATGATAGTGATGGTGATAATGGTAGTGATGGTGACACTCCCAGGAACATTTCACCATCTACGGGCTGGAGAGGACCATCTACCATATGTTCAACACGCGATATCATTTGGGTTCCTCTTGACGCTAAACACACACCCGTCCACGGAGAGAATGGAGGAGGGAGAGAGGGAAGTTAGAGGGGGGGGTAGATGGAGGGGAGGAGGGAGAAAAGGTAGGTGAGGGGTGAAGGGTTGGAGGGACGGAGGGAGGGAGGGAGGGAGGGTAGGCTGGGCTGGTGGGAGGGGTAAAAAAGGTAGCAGCGGGTAGGGGTGGAGGGTAAGATGGAAGGGGGAGGGGGGGGGTAGGATGGAGAGGGAGGAGGAGGAGGGTCACAATTTTCTGGTGTTGATGAAGGAGTGAGGGAGGAGAGGAATGGAGGGGGTTAGGTTAGGTTGGATTAGGTTAAGCTAGGTTAGGTTAGGTTAGGTTGATAAGCAAGTTGATTTGGCATAGACACTTGTACTACCTGATTGGTAATTTGACTTCAGTGTGACAGTGTCGAGGGAGGCAGTGACAGTGTTGAGTGTGGCAGTGACAGTGTCGAGTGTGGCAGTGAAAGTGTCGAGTGTGGCAGTGACAGTGTTGCAGTGACAGTGTCGAGTGAGGCAGTGACAGTGTTGAGTGTGGCAGTGACAGTGTCGAGTGTGGCAGTGAAAGTGTCGAGTATGGCAGTGACAGTGTTGCAGTGACAGTGTCGAGTGAGGCAGTGACAGTTTTGAGTGTGGCAGTGACAGTGTCGAGTGAGGCAGCAACAGTTGAGTGTGGCAGTGACAGTGTCGAGCGTGGCAGTAACAGTGTTGAGGGAGGCAGTGACAGTGTTGAGTGTGACAGTGTCGAGTGAGGCAGTGGCAGTGTAGGGATAACTCTGAAACACACACACACACACCAACCCACACCCGCCCCACCTACACCCACACCCACCCACACCCACCCACACACAGACAAGAAACTGATATATTATTAAAGCTGTGGACACGGTGGGTAATAACGGGACACCAAACCATTAGAATCATTGGGTCATTCTCAAGCCCCCTATTTAACAGTTCAGAAATAAGACACGTGGTGATTTGTGGAGGGGCGTGGTGAATTGTTGGTGGTGACTTGGTGGGCGTGGTGAATTGTTGGTGGTGACTTGGTGGGCGTGGTGAATTGTTGGTGGTGACTTGGTGGGCGTGGTGAATTGTTGGTGGTGACTTGGCGGGCGTGGTGACTCGGTGATGGGCATGATGACTTGGTGGTGGGCGTGGTGTTTGTGGAGGGTGTGGTGAATTGTAGGTGAGCGTGTTGATTTGTGGTGATTTATGGTGACTCGGGGGCGTGGTTATTTGTGGTGGGTGTGGTGACTTGTGGTAGACGTGGTGATTTGTGGTGGTGACTGGTGGGCGTGGCGACCTGTGGTTAGGATAAGTTATGTTAAGTTTGGTTAGGTTAAGTTACTGTTGGTTAGGATAGCTTAGGTTAGGTTAGCTTAGGTTATGATATCTTAGGTTAATTTAGTCTATAGGTTAAGCTAGGTTAGGTTAGATTGCTTTAGGTTAGATTAGGTTAGGTCACATATGTTAATTTAGATTAGGATCTAATCTGTTCTGACCTAAATTAACCTAACCTACCCCTTACTAGCCAGCGTTTGGAAGTTAATCGAGTGAAATAAGCTTGGGTGTCTAATCTTCAGGTGATCCGAAAAGACTTATAAGTGAGAAACAACAGGTAGATACACTCAGGTATACATTACGAATTACACAAAGGTAATCCTTAATTAATTAAATTTCAACGGCAAATCAGTAAAGAAGTTTCCTTATTTTAGTTATTTTATTATTCACTTAACAAAAAAAATCATCTTTCTTTCAGTAACGACAAAAGATTCCGTTCAGCAGAAGTAGAAAACAGGGAGATGGTTTTAGAGGAAGAATTTATGACGTTTAATGAGGATTATTACGTCGAAATCAATCCCCGACGAGATTAACTATTCCTCGTCATTTATTTCCCCCCCACCATAAACGTTTGATCTCAACACTAAGAGCCTCGTTAAACGTTACTTTCCCGCCCTCGTTATAAACACACCTCACCCCGACTACATTATTCTCGCTGAGGTCGCTTGAAGAATTCCCTCTACTTAAAATCCCCTTTCTCTCCAATCATTTCCATGGGCTGGCAAATCACTCGCAGAAGTGGATTGGTTGCACCGCCTGGGGGCCTCTCACTCACACCTGGACCCCCACACTCTGGTCACCACCCTCACCCTCTCCTCCATGATACATCACGGAGG
>NW_024743383.1:0-39413 GCF_018991925.1 Homarus americanus | reverse complement strand
ATCAATGCTTCGTTCAATTTACATGTTGCTGTTAAAATTGTTAGTGTTAGGGTGAGTTATGTTAGTGTTAAAGTGTGTTATGTTAGTGTTAAAGTGTGTTATGTTAGTGTTAGGGTGAGTTATGTTAGTGTTAAAGTGTGTTATGTTAGTTTTAGGGTGAGTTATGTTAGTGTTAGGATGTGTTATGTCAGTGTTAGGGTGACTTATGTTAGTGTTAGGGTGAGTTATGTCAGTGTTAGGGTGAGTTATGTCAGTGTTAGGGTGAGTTATGTCAGTGTTAAAGTGTGTTATGTTAGTGTTAGGGTGAGTTATGTTAGTGTTAGGGTGTGTTATGTTAGTGTTAGGGTGAGTTATGTTAGTGTTAGGGTGTGTTATGTTAGTGTTAGGGTGAGTTATGTTAGTGTTATGGTGAGTTATGTTAGTGTTATGGTGAGTTATGTTAGTGTTAAAGTGTGTTATGTTAGTGTTAGGGTGAGTTATGTCAGTGTTAGGGTGAGTTATGTTAGTGTTATGGTGAGTTATGTCAGTGTTAAAGTGTGTTATGTTAGTGTTATGGTGAGTTATGTTAGTGTTATGGTGAGTTATGTTAGTGTTAAAGTGTGTTGTTAGTGTTATGGTGAGTTATGTCAGTGTTAGGGTGAGTTATATCAGTGTTAGGGTGTGTTATGTCAGTGTAAGGGTGAGTTGTCAGTGTTAGGGTGTGTTATGTTAGTGTTAGGGTGTGTTATGTTAGTGTTAGGGTGAGTTATGTCAGTGTTAGGGTGAGTTATGTCAGTGTTAGGGTGAGTTATGTTAGTGTTAGGGTGAGTTATATCAGTGTTAGGGTGTGTTATGTCAGTGTTACGGTGAGTTATGTCAGTGTTAGTATGTGTTATATCAGTGTTAGGGTGCGTTATGTCAGTGTTAGGGTGCGTTATGTCAGTGTTAGGGTGCGTTATGTCAGTGTTAGGGTGAGTTATGTTAGTGTTAGGGCGTGTTATGTCAGGGGGAGTTATGTTAGTGTTAGGGTGAGTTATGTTAGTGTTAGGTTGAGATATGTCAGTGTTAAAGTGTGTTATGACAGTGTTAGTGTGTGTTATGTTAGTGTTAGGGTGAGCTATGTTAGTGTTAGGGTGTGTTATGTCAGTGTTAGGGTGTGTTATGTCAGTGTTAGGGTGTGTTGTGTTAGTGTTAGGGTCAGTTATGTCAGTGTTAGGGTGTGCTATGTCAGTGTTAGGGTGAGTTATGTTAGTGTTATTGTGAGTTATGTTAGTGTTATTGTGAGTTATGTCAGTGTTAGGGTGAGTTATGTTAGTGTTATTGTGAGTTATGTTAGTGTTATTGTGAGTTATCTCAGTGACAGGGTGAGTTATGTCAGTGACAGGGTGAGTTATGTTAGTGTTATTGTGAGTTATGTCAGTGTTATTGTGAGTTATGTCAGTGTTAGGGTGAGTTATGTCAGTGTTAGGGTGTGTTATGTTAGTGTTATTGTGAGTTATGTCAGTGTTAGGGTGAGTTATGTCAGTGTTAGGGTGTGTTATGTTAGTGTTATTGTGAGTTATGTTAGTGTTATTGTGAGTTATGTCAGTGTTAGGGTGAGTTATGTTAGTGTTATTGTGAGTTATGTTAGTGTTATTGTGAGTTATGTCAGTGTTAGGGTCAGTTATGTTAGTGTTATTGTGAGTTATGTTAGTGTTATTGTGAGTTATGTCAGTGTTAGGGTCAGTTATGTTAGTGTTATTGTGAGTTATGTTAGTGTTATTGTGAGTTATGTCAGTGTTAGGGTGAGTTATGTTAGTGTTATTGTGAGTTATGTTAGTGTTTAGGGTGAGTTATGTTGATGTTGTTGGCAGGTTATGTTGGTGTTGTTGCAGGTTATGTCAGTGACGGGTGAGTTATGTCGGTGACAGGGTGAGTTATGTTAGTGTTATTGTGAGTTATGTGATGTTAGGGTCAGTTATGTTGGTGTTATTGTAGGTTATGTTGAGTGTTATTGAGTTATGTCGGTGTTGAAATTGAGTTATGTTAGTGTTATTGTGAGGTTATGTCGGTGTTGGGGTGGTTATGTAGTGTTATTGTGAGTTTATGTTGGTGTTATTGTGAGTTATGTCATTGACGGGGTGGTTATGTCGGTGACAGATTGAGTTATATTGAATGTTATTGTGAGTTATGTCAGTGTTATTGTGAGTTATGTCAGTGTTAGGGTGAGTTATGTCAGTGTTAGGGTGTGTTATGTTAGTGTTATTGTGAGTTATGTCAGTGTTAGGGTGAGTTATGTCAGTGTTAGGGCGTGTTATGTTAGTGTTATTGTGAGTTATGTTAGTGTTATTGTGAGTTATGTCAGTGTTAGGGTGAGTTATGTTAGTGTTATTGTGAGTTATGTTAGTGTTATTGTGAGATATGTCAGTGTTAGGGTCAGTTATGTTAGTGTCATTGTGAGTTATGTTAGTGTTATTGTGAGTTATGTCAGTGTTAGGGTCAGTTATGTTAGTGTTATTGTGAGTTATGTTAGTGTTATTGTGAGTTATGTCAGTGTTAGGGTGAGTTATGTTAGTGTTATTGTGAGTTATGTTAGTGTTATTGTAAGGTATGTCAGTGTTAGGGCGAGTTATGTTAGTGTTAGGGTGTGTTATGTTAGTGTTAGGGTGAGTTATGTTAGTGTTAGGGTGTGTTATTTCAGGGGGAGTTATGTTAGTGTTAGGGTGAGTTATGTCAGTGTTAGGGTGAGTTATGTCAGTGTTAAATTGTGTTATGTCAGTGTTAGTGTGTTATGTTAGTGTTAGGGTGAGCTATGTTAGTTGTTAGGGTGTGTTATGTCAGTGTTAGGGTGTGTTATGTCAGTGTTAGGGTGTGTTATGTCAGTGTTAGGGTGTGTTATGTTAGAGTAATTGTGAGTTATGTCAGTGTTAGGGTGTGTTATGTTAGTGTTAGGGTGAGTTATGTTGGTAGGCCCAGGGTGTGTTATGTAAGTGTTAGGGTGTATTATGTTTGGGTGGGTTATGTCAGTGTTAGGGTGAGTAATGTCAGTGTTAGGGTGTGTTGTGTTATGTTAGTGTGTGTTATGTTTAGTGTTAGGGTGAGTTATGTTAGTGTTAGGGTGATTTATGTTAGTGTTAGGGTGTGTTATGTAAGTGTTAGGGTGTATTATGTTAGGGTGGGTTAAGTCAGTGTTAGGGTGAGTAATGTCAGTGTTAGGGTGAGTAATGTCAGTGTTAGGGTGTGTTATGTTAGTGTTAGTGTGTGTTATGTTAGCGTTAGGGTGTGTTGTGTTGAGTGTTAGGGTGTGTTACGTCAGTGTTGGGGTGTGTTATGTCAGTGTTGGGGTGTGTTGGGGTGAGTTATGTTGAGTGTTGGGGTGTGTTATGTTGGTGTTAGGGTGAGTTATGTCGATTGTTAGGGTTGTGTTATGTCAGTGTTAGGGTGAGTTATGTGAGTGTTAGTGAGTGTTATGTCGGTGACAGGGTGAGTTATGTCAGTGACAGGGGGATATGTCAGTGTTAGGGTGTGTTATGTTGGTGTTGGTGTGTTGTATTCAGTGACAGGGTGTGTTATGTTAGTGTTGTTGTGAGTTATGTCGGTGACAGGGTGAGTTATGTCAGTGTTAGGGTGAGTTATGTCAGTGACAGGGTGAGTTATGTCAGTGTTAGGGTGTGTTATGTTAGTGTTAGGGTGTGTTATGTCGGTGACAGGGGGTGTGTTGTTAGTGTTATTGTGAGTTATGTCAGTGACAGGGTGAGTTATGTTGGGGTGAGGAGTTATGTTAGTGTTAGGGTGTGTTATGTTAGTGTTAGGTTGTGTTATGTTGGTAGGGTGTGTTATGTCGGTGACAGGGGTGTGTTATGTTAGTGTTATTGTGAGTTATGTCGGTGACAGGGTGAGTTATGTCAGTGACAGGGTTGAGTTATGTCAGTGTTAGGGTGTGTTATGTTAGTGTTAGGGTGTGTTATGTTAGTGTTAGGGTGAGTTATGTCGGTGACAGGGTGAGTTATGTCAGTGTTAGAGTGTGTTATGTTAGTGTTGAGTTGTGTTATGTTGGTGTTAGGGTGAGTTATGTCAGTGTTAGGGTGAGTTATGTCAGTGTTAGGGTGAGTTATGTTAGTGTTGGGGTGAGTTGTTGTGTTAGGGGTTATGTCAGTGTTAAAGTGTGTTATGTTGGTGTTAGGGTGAGTTATTTAGTGTTGGGTGAGTTATGTTAGTGTTGGGGTTTATGTTGGTGTTGGGGTGTGTTATGTTGGTGTTGGGTGAGTTATATCAGTGTTAGGGTGTGTTATGTTGGTTTAGATTGAGTTATGTTAGTGTTAGGGTGAGTTATGTCAGTGTTAGGGTGTGTTATGTCAGTGTTAGGGTGAGTTATGTTGAGTGTTAGGTGAGTTATGTTAGTGTTAGGGTGTGTTATGTTAGTGTTAGGGTGAGTTATGTTGGTGGTAGTTGTGTTATGTTGGTGTTAGGGTGTGTTATGTCAGTGTTGGGTGAGTTATGTCAGTGTTAGGGTGAGTTATGTCAGTGTTAAAGTGTGTTATGTTAGTGTTAGGGTGAGTTATGTTAGTGTTAGGGTGAGTTATGTTAGTGTTAGGGTGTGTTATGTTAGTGTTAGAGTGTGTTATGTTAGTGTTAGGGTGAGTTATATCAGTGTTAGGGTGTGTTATGTCAGTGTAAGGGTGAGTTATGTCAGTGTTAGTATGTGTTACGTCAGTGTTAGGGTGCGTTATGTCAGTGTTAGGGTGCGTTATGTCTGTGTTAGGGTGAGTTATATCAGTGTTAGGGTGTGTTATGTCAGTATTAGGGTGAGTTATATCAGTGTTAGGGTGTGTTATGTCAGTGTTAGGGTGAGTTATGTCAGTGTTAGTATGTGTTAAGTCAGTGTTAGGGTGCGTTATGTCAGTGTTAGGGTGCGTTATGTCAGTGTTAGGATGCGTTGTCAGTGTTAGGGTGAGTTATGTTAGTGTTAGGGCGTGTTATGTCAGGGGGAGTTATGTTAGTGTTAGGGTGAGTTATGTTAGTGTTAGGTTGAGATATGTCAGTGTTAAAGTGTGTTATGACAGTGTTAGTGTGTGTTATGTTAGTGTTAGGGTGAGCTATGTTAGTGTTAGGGTGTGTTATGTCAGTGTTAGGGTGTGTTATGTCAGTGTTAGGGTGTGTTGTGTTAGTGTTAGGGTCAGTTATGTCAGTGTTAGGGTGTGTTATGTCAGTGTTAGGGTGAGTTGTGTTAGTGTTAGGGTCAGTTATGTCAGTGTTAGGGTGAGTTATGTCAGTGTTACGGTGTGTTATGTCAGTGGTACGGTGTGTTATGTCAGTGTTAGGGTGTGTTATGTTAGTGTTAGGGTGAGTTATGTCAGTGATAGGGTGTGTTATGTTAGTGTTGGGGTGAGTTATGTCAGTGGTAGTGTGAGTTATGTCAGTGTTAGGGTGTGTTATGTCAGTGTTAGGGTGTGTTATGTCAGTGTTAGGGTGTGTTGTGTTAGTGTTAGGGTCAGTTATATCAGTGTTAGGGTCAATTATGTCAGTGTTACGGTGTGTTATGTCAGTGTTAGGGTGTGTTGTGTTAGTGTTAGGGTGTGTTACGTCAGTGTTAGGGTGTGTTACGTCAGTGTTGGGGTGTGTTAGGGTGAGTTATGTTAGTGTTAGGGTGAGTTATGCGAGTGTCAGTGAGTGTTATGTCAGTGACAGGGTGAGTTATGTCAGTGACAGGGTGAGTTATGTCAGTGTTAGGGTGAGTTATGTGAGTGTCAGTGAGTGTTATGTCAGTGACAGGGTGAGTTATGTCAGTGACAGGGTGAGTTATGTCAGTGTTAGGGTGTGTTATGTTAGTGTTAGGGTGTGTTATGTCAGTGACAGGGTGTGTTATGTTAGTGTTATTGTGAGTTATGTCAGTGACAGGGTGAGTTATGTCAGTGACAGGGGTGAGTTATGTTAGAGTGAGTTATGTTAGTGTTAGGGTGTGTTATGTTAGTGTTAGGGTGTGTTATGTTAGTGTTGTTGTGAGTTATGTCAGTGACAGGGTGAGTTATGTCAGTGACAGGGTGAGTTATGTCAGTGACAGGGTGAGTTAGGTCAGTGTTAGGGTGTGTTATGTTAGTGTTAGGGTGTGTTATGTCAGTGACAGGGTGTGTTATGTTAGTGTTATTGTGAGTTATGTCAGTGACAGGGTGAGTTATGTCAGTGGCAGGGTGAGTTATGTTAGGGTGAGTTATGTTAGTGTTAGGGTGTGTTATTTTAGTGTTAGGGTGTGTTATGTCAGTGACAGGGTGTGTTATGTTAGTGTTAGGGTGTGTTATGTTAGTGTTAGGGTGAGTTATGTCAGTGACAGGGTGAGTTATGTCAGTGCAGGGTGATATGTTGAGTGTTAGGGGTGTGTTATGTTAGTGTTATTGTGAGGTTATGTCCGGTGACAGGGTGAGTTATATCAGTGACAGGGGGTTGGAGTTATATCAGTGTTAGGTGTGTTGTTAGTGTTAGGGTGTGTTATGTTAGTGTTAGGGTGTGTTATGTTAGTGTTAGGGTGAGTTATGTCAGTGTTAGGGTGAGTTATGTCAGTGTTAAGGTGAGTTATCTCAGTGTTAGGGTGTGTTATGTTAGTGTTAGGGTAAGTTTTGTTAGTGTTAGGGTGTGTTATGTCAGTGTTAGTGTGTGTTATGTCAGTGTTAGGGTGAGTTATGTCAGTGTTAGGGTGTGTTATGTTAGTGTTAGGGTGAGTTATGTTAGTGTTAGGGTGAGTTATGTTAGTGTTAGGGTGTGTTATGTTAGTGTTAGAGTGTGTTATGTTAGTGTTAGAGTGTGTTATGTTAGTGTTAGGGTGAGTTATATCAGTGTTAGGGTGTGTTATGTCAGTGTAAGGGTGAGTTATGTCAGTGTTAGTATGTGTTATGTCAGTGTTAGGGTGCGTTATGTCAGTGTTAGGGTGCATTATGTCTGTGTTAGGGTGAGTTATATCAGTGTTAGGGTGTGTTATGTCAGTGTTAGGGTGAGTTATTTCAGTGTTAGGGTGTGTTATGTCAGTGTTAGGGTGAGTTATATCAGTGTTAGTATGTGTTATGTCAGTGTTAGGGTGCGTTATGTCAGTGTTAGGGTGCGTTATGTCAGTGTTAGGGTGCGTTATGTCTGTGTTAGGGTGAGTTATGTCAGTGTTGGTGAGTGTTATGTTAGTGTTAGGGTGAGTTATGTCAGTGTTAGGTTGAGTTATGTCAGTGTTAAAGTGTGTTATGTCAGTGTTAGTGTGTGTTATGTTAGTGTTAGGGTGAGTTATGTCGGTGTTAGGGTGTGTTATGTCAGTGTTAAGGTGTGTTATGTCAGTGTTGGTGTGTTATGTTGGTGTTAGGGTGAGTTATGTCAGTGTTGGGTGAGTTATGTCAGTGTTAGTGGGTGTGTTATGTTAGTGTTGGTGAGTGTTATGTTGGTGTTAGGGTGAGTTATGTCAGTGTTGGGGTGGTTATGTCAGTGTTGGGTGAGTTATGTCAGTGTTAGGGTGTGTTATGTCGGTGTTGGTGTGTGTTATGTTAGTGTTAGGGTGGGTTTATGTCGGTGTTAGGGTGAGTTATGTCAGTGTTAGTGGTGTTATGTTGGTGTTGGTGAGTGTTATGTCAGTGTTAGTGAGTGTTATGTTAGTGTTAGGGTGAGTTATGTCAGTGTTAGGGTGAGTTATGTCAGTGTTAGGGTGAGTTGTCAGTGTTGGGGTTATGTCAGTGTTGGTGAGTGTTGTTGGTGTTGGGGTGGGATTGTAGGATTGGTTATGTCGTGTTAGGGTGTGTTATGTCAGTGTTGGGGTGAGTTATGTCAGTGTTAGGGTGTGTTATGTCGTGTTAGGGTGAGTTATGGTGTTAGGGTTGGTTATGTCAGTGTTAAGTTGTGTTATGTTAGTGTCAGAGTTATGTCAGTGTTAGGTGAGTTATGTCAGTGTTAGTGAGTGTTATGTTGGTGTTAAGTTGGAGTTATGTCAGTGTTGGGGTTGAGTTATGTGTTGTTGGTGTTATGTTGGTGTTAGGGTGGTTATGTCAGTGTTAGGGTGTGGTTATGTCAGTGTTAGGGTGAGTGTATTAAGTGTTGGTGAGTGTTGTGTTTTAGAGTTGAGTTATGTCAGTGTTGGTGTGAGTTATGTCGGTGTTGGGTGAGTTATGTCGGTGTTGGTGTGTGTTATGTTAGTGTTGGGATTGAGTTATGTCAGTGTTAGGGTGAGTTATATCGGTGTTAGGTGAGTTATGTCAGTGTTGGTGTTGTATGTTGGTGTTAGGGTGAGTTATGTCAGTGTTAGGGTGAGTTATGTCAGTGTTAGGGTGAGTTATGTCGGTGTTGGTGGTGTTATGTCGGTGTTAGGGTGAGTTATGTTGGTGTTGAGTTATATGTCAGTGTTAGGGTGTGTTATGTCAGTGTTAGGGTGTGGTATGTCAGTGTTAGGGTGTGTTGTGTGTTAGGGTCAGTTATGTCAGTGTTAGGAATTGTGTTATGTCAGTGTTAGGGTGTGTTGTGTTGGTGTTAGGGTCAGTTATGTCAGTGTTAGGGTGTGTTATGTCAGTGTTAGGGTGTGTTGTGTTAGTGTTAGGGTCAGTTATGTCAGTGTTAGGGTGTGCTATGTCAGTGTTAGGGTGAGTTATGTTAGTGTTATTGTGAGTTATGTTAGTGTTATTGTGAGTTATGTCAGTGTTAGGGTGAGTTATGTTAGTGTTATTGTGAGTTATGTTAGTGTTATTGTGAGTTATGTCAGTGACAGGGTGAGTTATGTCAGTGACAGGGTGAGTTATGTTAGTGTTATTGTGAGTTATGTCAGTGTTATTGTGAGTTATGTCAGTGTTAGGGTGAGTTATGTCAGTGTTAGGGTGTGTTATGTTAGTGTTATTGTGAGTTATGTCAGTGTTAGGGTGAGTTATGTCAGTGTTAGGGTGTGTTATGTTAGTGTTATTGTGAGTTATGTTAGTGTTATTGTGAGTTATGTCAGTGTTAGGGTGAGTTATGTTAGTGTTATTGTGAGTTATGTTAGTGTTATTGTGAGTTATGTCAGTGTTAGGGTCAGTTATGTTAGTGTTATTGTGAGTTATGTTAGTGTTATTGTGAGTTATGTCAGTGTTAGGGTCAGTTATGTTAGTGTTATTGTGAGTTATGTTAGTGTTATTGTGAGTTATGTCAGTGTTAGGGTGAGTTATGTTAGTGTTATTGTGAGTTATGTTAGTGTTATTGTAAGGTATGTCAGTGTTAGGGCGAGTTATGTTAGTGTTAGGGTGTGTTATGTTAGTGACTGGAGATTTGAGTTATGTTAGTGTTGTTGTGAAGGGTTATGTCTAGGTGTTGGGGTCGGTTATGTTAGTGTTATTGTGAGTTATGTTAGTGTTATTGTGAGTTATGTCAGTGTTAGGGTGAGTTATGTTAGTGTTATTGTGAGTTATGTCAGTGTTAGGGTGAGTTATGTTAGTGTTATTGTGAGTTATGTTAGTGTTATTGTGAGTTATGTTAGTGTTATTGTGAGTTATGTCAGTGACTGGGTGAGTTATGTCAGTGACAGGGTGAGTTATGTTAGTGTTATTGTGAGTTATGTCAGTGTTATTGTGAGTTATGTCAGTGTTAGGGTGAGTTATGTCAGTGTTAGGGTGTGTTATGTTAGTGTTATTGTGAGTTATGTCAGTGTTAGGGTGAGTTATGTCAGTGTTAGGGTGTGTTATGTTAGTGTTATTGTGAGTTATGTTAGTGTTATTGTGAGTTATGTCAGTGTTAGGGTGAGTTATGTTAGTGTTATTGTGAGTTATGTTAGTGTTATTGTGAGTTATGTCAGTGTTAGGGTCAGTTATGTTAGTGTTATTGTGAGTTATGTTAGTGTTATTGTGAGTTATGTCAGTGTTAGGGTCAGTTATGTTAGTGTTATTGTGAGTTATGTTAGTGTTATTGTGAGTTATGTCAGTGTTAGGGTGAGTTATGTTAGTGTTATTGTGAGTTATGTTAGTGTTATTGTAAGGTATGTCAGTGTTAGGGCGAGTTATGTTAGTGTTAGGGTGTGTTATGTTAGTGTTAGGGTGAGTTATGTTAGGGTGAGTTATGTTAGTGTTAGGGTGTGTTATTTCAGGGGGAGTTATGTTAGTGTTAGGGTGAGTTATGTCAGTGTTAGGGTGAGTTATGTCAGTGTTAAATTGTGTTATGTCAGTGTTAGTGTGTTATCTTAGTGTTAGGGTGAGCTATGTTAGTTGTTAGGGTGTGTTATGTCAGTGTTAGGGTGTGTTATGTCAGCGTTAGGGTGTGTTATGTCAGTGTTAGGGTGTGTTATGTTAGAGTTATTGTGAGTTATGTCAGTGTTAGGGTCAGTTATGTTAGTGTTAGGGTGTGTTATGTTAGTGTTAGGGTGAGTTATGTCAGTGTTAGGGTTTGTTATGTCAGTGTTAGGGTGAGTTATGTGAGTGTTAGTGAGTGTTATGTCAGTGACAGGGTGAGTTATGTCAGTGACAGGGTGAGTTATGTCAGTGACAGGGTGAGTTATGTCAGTGTTAGGGTGTGTTATGTCAGTGTTAGGGTGTGTTATGTCAGTGTTAGAATTGTGTTGCTGTTGGTGTTAGGGTCCAGTTATGTCGGTGTTGGGGTGTGTTATGTGAGTGTTGGGGTGTGGTGTGTTAGTGTTGAATTGAGCTATGTCCAGTGTTGGGTGAGTTATGTCAGTGTTAGGGTGAGTTATGTCAGTGTTAGGGTGAGTTATGTCAGTGTTACGGTGTGTTATGTCAGTGGTACGGTGTGTTATGTCAGTGTTAGGGTGTGTTATGTTAGTGTTGGGTGAGTTATATCAATAATAGGGTGTGTTATATTGGTAGTGTTGGGAATTGAGTTATGTCAGTGTTAGGGTGAGTTATGTCAATAATAGGGTGTGTTATGTCAGTGTTAGGGTGTGTTATGTCAGTGTTAGGGTGTGTTATGTCAGTGTTAGGGTGTGTTGTGCTAGAGTTAGGGTCAGTTATGTCAGTGTTAGGGTCAATTATGTCAGTGTTACGGTGTGTTATGTCAGTGTTAGGGTGTGTTGTGTTAGTGTTAGGGTGTGTTACGTCAGTGTTAGGGTGTGTTATGTCAGTGTTGGGGTGTGTTAGGGTGAGTTATGTTAGTGTTAGGGTGTGTTATGTTAGTGTTAGGGTGAGTTATGTCAGTGTTAGGGTGTGTTATGTCAGTGTTAGGGTGAGTTATGTGAGTGTTAGTGAGTGTTATGTCAGTGACAGGGTGAGTTATGTCAGTGACAGGGTGAGTTATGTCAGTGTTAGGGTGTGTTATGTTAGTGTTAGGATGAGTTATGTCAGTGTTAGGGTGAGTTATGTCAGTGTTAGGGTGTGTTATGTTAGTGTTAGGGTAAGTTTTGTTAGTGTTAGGTTGTGTTATATCAGTGTTCGGGTGTGTTATGTCAGTATTAGGGTGAGTTATGTCAGTGTTAGGGTGAGTTATGTTAGTGTTAGGGTGTGTTATGTCAGTGTTAGGGTGTAATATGTCAGTGTACTAGGTGTCATATGTTAGTGTTAGGGTGAGTTATGTTAGTGTTAAGGTGTGTTATGTCAGTGTTAGGGTGAGTTATGTTACTGTTAGGGTGTGTTATGTCAGTGTTAGGGTGAGTTATGTCAGTGTTAGGGTGAGTTATGTTAGTTTTAGGGTGTGTTATGTCAGGGTTAGTGTGTGTGTTATGTTAGTGAGTTATTTTTGTGTTAGAGTGAGTTATGTTAGTGTCAAGGTGTGTTATGTCAGTGTTAGGGTGAGTTATGTTAGTGTTAGGGTGTGTTATGTCAGTGTTAGGGTGAGTTATGTGAGTGTTAGGGTGAGTTATGTTAGTGTTTGGGAGTGTTATGTTAGTGATAGGGTGAGTTGTGTCACTGTTAGGGTGAGTTATGTTAGTGTTAGGGTGAGTTACCAGTATTAGCGTGTGTTATGTTAATGTTAGGATGAGTTATGCCAGTGTTACGGTGAGTTATGTCAGTGTTAGGGTGTGTTATGTTAGTGTTAGGGTAAGTTTTGTTAGGGTGTGTTATGTCACTGTTAGGTTGTGTTATGTCAGTGTTAGGGTGAGTTATGTCAGTGTTAAGGTGTGTTATGTCAGTGTTAGGGTAAGTTATGTTAGTGTTAGGGTGAGTTATGTTAGTGTTAGGGTGTGTTATGTCAGTGTTAGGGTGTGTTATGTTAGTGATAGGGTGTATTATGTCAGTGTTAGGGTGAGTTATGTCAGTGTTAGGGTGTGTTATGTCAGTGTTAGGGTGTGTTATGTCAGTGTTAGGGTAAGTTATGTTAGTGTTAGGGTGTGTTGTTAGTGTTAGGATGAGTTATGCCAGTGTTAGGGTGAGTTATGTCAGTGTAAGGGTGTGTTATGTTGAGTGTTGGGGTGTGTTATGTTAGTGTTGGGATGAGTTATGTGTCGGTGTTAGGGGTGAGTTATGTCAATTATTGGGGTGAGTTATGTCGGTGTTTAAGGGTGTGTTATGTTAGTGTTGGGGTAAGTTTTGTTGGTGTTGGGTGTGTTGTCGGTGTTAGGTGTGTTATGTCAGTGTTGGGGTGAGTTGTATGTCAGTGTTAGGTTGTGTTGTCAGGGGGTTAGAGACAGGATTATGTTAGTGGGTGAGTTATATTTAGTGTTAGATTGTGTTATGTTGGTGTTGGGATGTATTATGTTAATGTTAGAATTGAGTTATGTCAGTGTTAGGGTGAGTTATGTTAGTGTTAGGTTGAGTTATGTTAGTGTTTGGGTGTGTTGTTAGTGGTAGGGTGAGTTGTGTCAGTGTTAGGGTGAGTTATGTTAGTGTTAGGGTGAGTTGTCAGTGTTAAGGTGTGTTATGTTAGTGTTAGGATGAGTTATGCCAGTGTTAGGGTGAGTTATGTCAGTGTTAGGGTGTGTTATGTTAGTGTTAGGGTAAGTTTTGTTAGGGTGTGTTATGTCAGTGTAAGGGTGTGTTATGTCAGTGTTAGGGTGAGTTATGTCAGTGTTAGGGTGTGTTATGTCAGTGTTAGGGTGAGTTATGTTAGTGTTAGCGTGAGTTATGTCAGCATTAGGGTGAGTTATGTCAGCGTTAGGGTGTGTTATGTCAGTGTTAGGTTGAGTTATGTCAGTGTTGGCGTAGGTTATATCAGCGTTAGGTTGAGTTATGTCAGTGTTAGGGTGTGTTATGTTGGTGTTAGGGTATTAGATTATGTCGGTGTTAGGATTGTGTTATGTCAGTGTAGAGTGTTATGTCAGTGTTAGGGTGGGTTATGTCGGTGTTAGGGTGTGTTATGTCGGTGTTAGAGATTGTGTTATGTCCCGTGTTAGGGTAAAGTTATGTTAGTGTTAAGTTGTGTTGTTGGTGTTGGGATGAGTTATGTCAGGTTAGAATTGAGTTATGTTAGTGTTAGGGGTGTGTTATGTCGGTGTTAGGGTGTGTTATGTCGGTGTTAGGGGTGTGTTATGTTAGTGATAGGGTGTGTTATGTTAGTGTGAGGGTGTGTTATGCTAGTGTTAGGATGAGTTTTGCCAGTGTTAGGGTGAGTTATGTCAGTGTTAGGGTGAGTTATCTCAGTGTTACGGTGTGTTATGTTTGTGTTAGGGTAAGTTTTGTTAGTGTTAGGGTGTGTTATGTCAGTGTTAGGGTGTGTTATGTCAATGTTAGGGTGAGTTATGTTAGTGTTAGGGTGTGTTATGTTAGTGATAGGGTGTGTTATGTTAGTGTGAGGGTGTATTATGCTAGAGTTAGGATGAGTTTTGCCAGTGTTAGGGTGAGTTATGTCAGTGTTAGGGTGAGTTATCTCAGTGTTAGGGTGAGTTATGTTAGTGTTGGGTGTGTGTTATGTTAGTGTTGGGGTGTGTTATGTCGGTGTTAGGATGAGTTATGTTGATGTTAGATTGAGTTATGTCAGCGTTAGGGTGTGTTATGTCAGTGTTGGATGAGTTAGCCAGTGTTAGGGGTGAGTTATGTCAGTGTTAGGGTGAGTTATGTCAGTGTTAGGGTGTGTTATGTCGGTGTTGGTGTGTTATGTCAGTGTTAGGGTGTGTTATGTTAGTGATAGGGTGTGTTATGTTAGTGTGAGGGTGTGTTATGCTAGTGTTAGGATGAGTTATGCCAGTGTTAGCGTGAGTTATATCAGTGTTAGGGTGTGTTATGTCAGTGTTAGGGTGTGTTATGTTAGTGTTAGGGTGTGTTATGTTAGTGTTAGGATGAGTTATGTCAGTGTTAGGGTGAGTTATGTCAGTGTTAGGGTGAGTTATCTCAGTGTTAGGGTGTGTTATGTTAGTGTTAGGGTAAGTTTTGTTAGTGTTAGGGTGTGTTATGTCAGTGTTAGGGTGTGTTATGAAAGTGTTAGGGTGAGTTATGTCAGTGTTAGGGTGTTTTATGTCAGGGTTAGGGTAAGTTATGTTAGTGCTTGGGTGAGTTATGTTAGTGTTAGGGTGTGTTATGTCAGTGTTAGGATGTATTATGTTAGTGTTAGGGTGAGTTATGTCAGTGTTAGGCTGTGTTATGTCAGGGTTAGGGTAAGTTATGTTAGTGCTTGGGTGAGTTATGTTAGTGTTAGGGTGTGTTATGTCAGTGTTAGGATGTATTATGTCAGTGTTAGGGTGTGTTATGTTAGTGTTAGGGTGAGTTATGTCAGTGTTAGCGTGTGTTGTGTTATGTTAGTGTTAGTGTGTGTTATATTAGTGATAGGGTGAGTTATGTCAGTGTTTGGGTGTGTTATGTCAGTGTTAGGGTGTGTTATGTCAGTGTTAGGGGGAGTTATGTTAGTGTTAGGGTGAGTTATGTTAGTGTTTGGGTGTGTTATGTTAGTGGTAGGGTGAGCTGTGTCAGTGTTAGGGTGAGTTATGTTAGTGTTAGGGTGAGTTGTCAGTGTTAGGGTGTGTTATGTTAGTGTTAGGATGAGTTATGCCAGTGTTAGGGTGAGCTATGTCAGTGTTAGGGTGTGTTATGTCAGTGTTAGGGTGAGTTATGTCAGTGTTAGGGTGTGTTATGTCAGTGTTAGGGTAAGTTATGTTAGTGTTAGGGTGTGTTATGTTAGTGTTAGGATGAGTTATGTCAGTGTTAGGGTGAGTTATGTCAGTGTTAGGGTGTGTTATGTTAGTGTTAGGGTAAGTTTTGTTAGTGTTAGGGTGTGTTATATCAGTGTTCGGGTGTGTTATGTCAGTATTAGGGTGAGTTATGTCAGTGTTAGGGTGAGTTATGTTAGTGTTAGGGTGTGTTATGTCAGTGTTAGGGTGTAATATGTCAGTGTACTAGGTGTGATATGTTAGTGTTAGGGTGAGTTATGTTAGTGTTAAGGTGTGTTATGTCAGTGTTAGGGTGAGTTATGTTAGTGTTAGAGTTGTGTTATGTCAGTGTTAGGGTGAGTTATGTCAGTGTTAGGGTGAGTTATGTTAGTTTTAAGTGTGTTATGTCAGGGTTAGTATTGGTATTATTTGTTAGTGTGAGTTATTTTTGTGTTAGAGTGAGTTATGTTAGTGTTAAAGGTGTGTTGTATCAGTGTTAGGGTGAGTTATGTTGAGTGTTAGAATTGTGTTATATGTCAGTGTTAGGGTGAGTTATGTCGGTGTTAGGGTGAGATATGCTAGTGTTAGGGTGTGTTATGTCAGTGTTAGGGTGAGGTTATGGTCAGGGGTTAGGGTGGAATTATGTTAGTGTTAGGGTGTGTTATGTCAGTGTTAGGGTGAGTTATGTCAGTGTTAGGGTGAGTTATGTTAGTGTTAATGGTGAGTTATGTCAGTGTTAGGGTGAGTTGTGTTAGTGTTAGGGTGATTTATGTTAGTGTTAGGGTGAGTTATGTTAGTGTTAGGGTGTGTTATGTAAGTGTTAGGGTGTATTATGTTAGGGTGGGTTATGTCAGTGTTAGGGTGAGTAATGTCAGTGTTAGGGTGTGTTATGTTAGTGTTAGTGTGTGTTGTGTTAGGGTGAGTTATGTTAGTGTTAGGGTGATTTATGTTAGTGTTAGGGTGATTTATGTTAGTGTTAGGGTGTGTTATGTAAGTGTTAGGGTGTATTATGTTAGGGTGGGTTATGTCAGTGTTAGGGTGAGTAATGTCAGTGTTAGGGTGAGTAATGTCAGTGTTAGGGTGTGTTATGTTAGTGTGTGTTATGTTAGCGTTAGGGTGAGTTGTAATTATTGGTTTATTGAGTGGCAGAGAGGTGAAATATAGTCATATTGGGGATGGTTTGATTATATGTTAGTAAATAGATATTATTAGTGGGTCAAATGTGTATAGTGAAGGCAGAAGTAGTATTTACTGGGGTGAATAGCTGGTTTATTCAAGTTGATGATAATATTTACAATGGTTTGGGATGGTGTTTTATAAGGTTAAAGTTGGTTTATGTCAGTGTTGGGTGTGTTATGTCGGTGTTAGAGGTGAGTTATGTTAGTGTTAGGGTGAGTTATGTTAGTGTTGGGGTGTGTTATGTGTCGAGTGTTAGGGTGAGTTATGTCAGTGTTAGGGTGTGTTATGTTAGTGTTATTGTGGAGGTTATGTCAGTGTTAGGGTGAGTTATGTTAGTGTTTGGGTGAGTTATGTCAGTGTTGGGGTGAGTTATGTCAGTGTTAGAGTTGAGGTTATGTTAGTGTTAGGGGCAGGTTATGTTGGTGTTAGGGTGAGGTTATGTCGGTGTTAGGGTGAGTTATGTCAGTGTTAGGGTGAGTTATGTTAGTGTTAGGGTGTGTTATGTTAGGTGTGTAGTGTTAGGGGTGTGTTATGTCAGTGTTAGGGTGAGTTATGTTCAGTGTTAGTGTGTGTTAGTGTTAGGGTGTGTTGTGTTAGGGTCAGTTATGTCAGTGTTAGGGTGTGTTATGTCAGTGTTAGGGTGTGTTATGTCAGTGTTAGGGTGTGTTGTGTTAGTGTTAGGGTCAGTTATATCAGTGTTAGGGTCAATTATGTCAGTGTTATGGTGTGTTATGTCAGTGTTAGGGTGTATATTGGTGTTACGGTGTGTTGTGTTAGTGTTAGGGTCAGTTATGTCAGTGTTAGGGTCAGTTATGTCAGTGTTAGGGTGTGTTGTGTTAGTGTTAGCGTCAGTTATGTCAGTGTTAGGGTCAGTTACGTCAGTGTTAGGGTGTGTTACGTCAGTGTTAGGGTGTGTTATGTTAGTGTTAGGGTGTTATGTGAGTGTTAGGGTGTGTTATGTGAGTGTTAGGGTGTGTTATGTTAGTGTTAGGGTGTGTTATGTGAGTGGTAGGGTGTGTTATGTCAGTGTTAGGGTGTGTTATGTGACTGTTAGGGTGAGTTATGTTAGTGTTAGTGTATGTTATGTTAGGGTGTGTTATGTTAGTGTTATGTTAGTGTTATGTTAGTGTTAGGGTGTGTTATGTTAGTGTTAGTGTATGTTATGTTAGGATGTGTTATGTTAGTGTTAGGATGTGTTATGTCAGTGTTAGTGTGTGTTATGTTAGTGTGAGTTATGTCAGTGTTAGTGTGTTATGTCAGTGTTAGTGTGTGTTATGTTAGTGTTAGGGTGAGTTATGTCAGTGTTAGGGTGTGTTATGTCAGTGTTAGGGCGTGTTATGTTAGTGTTAGGGTGAGTTATGTCAGTGTTAAAGTGTGATATGTTAGTGTTATGGTGAGTTATGTTAGTGTTAGGGTGAGTTATGTTAGTGTTAGGGTGAGTTATGTTAGCATTAGAGTGTGTTATGTTAGTGTGAGTTTTGTCAGTGTTAGAGTGTGTTATGTCAGTGTTAGAGTGTGTTATGTTAGCATTAGGGTGTGTTATGTTAGAGTTAGAATGTGTTATGTTAGTGTGAGTTATGTCAGTGTTAGTGTGTGTTATGTTAGTGTTTGGGTGAGTTATGTCAGTGTTAGGGTGAGTTATGTCAGTGTTGGGGTGTGTTATGTTTGGGTGAGTTATGTCAGTGTTAGAGTGTGTTATGATAGTGTTAGAGTGTGTTGTGTTAGTGTTAGAGTCAGTTATGTCAGTGTTGGGGTGTGTTATGTTTGGGTGAGTTATGTCAGTGTTAGAGTGTGTTATGTTAGTGTTAGAGTGTGTTGTGTTAGTGTTAGAGTCAGTTATGTCAGTGTTAGGGTGAGTTATGTCAGTCTTAGGGTGAGTTATGTCAGTGTTAGAGTGAGTTATGTTAGTGGTAGTGTTAGTGTTAGGGTGAGTTATGTTAGTGTTAGGGTGTGTTATGTTAGTGTTAGTGTGTGTTATGTTAGTGTTAGGGTGAGTTATGTCAGTGTTAGGGTGTGTTATGTTAGTGTTATGGTGTGTTATGTCAGTGTTAGGGTGTGTTACGTCAGTGTTCGGGTGTGTTATGTGAGTGTTAGGGTGAGTTATGTTAGTGTTAGTGTGTGTTATGTTAGGGTGTGTTATGTTAGTGTTAGGGTGTGTTATGTCAGTGTTAGGGTGAGTTATGTTAGTGTTAGTGTGTGTTATGTTAGGGTGTGTTGTGTCAGTGTTAGGGTGAGTTATGTCAGTGTTAGTGAGTGTTATGTCAGTGTTAGGGTGAGTTATGTCAGTGTTAGGGGGAGTTATGTCAGTAATAGGGTGAGTTATGTCAGTGTTAGGGTGAGTTATGTCAGTGTTAGGGTGAGTTATGTCAGTGTTAGGGTGAGTTATGTCAGTGTTAGGGTGAGTTATGTCAGTGTTAGTGAGTGTTATGTTAGTGTCAGGGGGAGTTATGTCAGTGTTAGGGTGAATTATGTCAGTGTTAGTGAGTGTTATGTTAGTGTTAGGGTGAGTTATGTCAGTGTTAGGGTGAGTTATGTCAGTGTTAGTGAGTGTTATGTTAGTGTTAGGGTGAGTTATGTCAGTGTTAGGGTGAGTTATGTCAGTGTTAGGGTGAATTATGTCAGTGTTAGTGAGTGTTATGTTAGTGTTAGGGTGAGTGTCAGTGGTGTGAGTTATAGTGAGTGTTATGTCAGTGGGTGAGTTATGTCAGTGTTAGTGAGTGTTATGTTAGTGTTAGGGTGAGCTATGTCAGTGTTAGGGTGAGTTATGTTAGTGTTAGGGTGAGTTATGTCAGTGTTAGGGTGAGTTATGTTAGTGTTAGGGTGAGTTATGTCAGTGTTAGTGAGTGTTATGTCAGTGTTAGGGTGAGATATGTCAGTGTTAGTGAGTGTTATGTTAGTGTTAGGGTGAGCTATGTCAGTGTTAGGGTGAGTTATGTTAGTGTTAGGGTGAGTTATGTCAGTGTTAGTGAGTGTTATGTCAGTGTTAGTGTGAGTTATGTCAGAGTTAGTGAGTGTTATGTTAGTGTTAGGGTGAGTTATGTCAGTGTTAGTGTGAGTTATGTCAGAGTTAGTGAGTGTTATGTTAGTGTTAGGGTGAGTTATGTCAGTGTTAAGGTGAGTTATGTCAGTGTTAGTGAGTGTTATGTTAGTGTTAGGTTATCTCAGGAGGGTAAATGAGGCTAGATTCTATATTTACCTTCATTAATTTTAAGTTTTTTCCTGGTGACACTTCCCTTCTTGTATGGTCGCAAGTTCTCCTCTATTTTACCCTGTTGAACAAAAAAAAATTATATATATATATATATATATATATATATATATATATATATATATATATATATATATATATATATATATATATATATATATATATATATATATAGCAAGAACAAAGCAGGCAACTCCCATAGCAGGGATATGACACACACTTTTTTTTTACGGGGATTGGCCCACCCGGGCACAGGTCGTACATACATATACACTTGAACTCCTAAATCTCTACTGTAATGTGATACAGGTGATTAATTTTTATCTCTTGTGCAAAATATATGACGTTTGTATTCAAATTATTCGCTGTCTGGCAAGGATTCCAGTAATGCAAATTATATTCTTGTAGGGTTTCGTGGTATAATGTTGTCTAGCACTCAGGATGGATGGAAACTCTAAGGTGGTTTTCTTATATAATATAAGTTATATGGTAGACAGTCTGGTGCTGGAGGTGCCGTGTGGTGAAGAGCTGCTCAGTAGACACGTTCGGTGAGTAGCGTGTTGAAGGAGGTAGATGTGCAGGAGCTTCGTTAGAGAAGATGTTGCCTGTTGCTGGCCTCCAGGTTGAATGAGAACTGGACAGCGAGGAGCTTGCTGGAGGAGGTGTTGCGTGTTCAGGAACCGAGAGCAGAATAAGAGCTGGTTGGTGAGGAAGCTCAGAGAAGGACAGCTGGTGGGTCGCCATGCTCGCTGGCGGGAGCGAGGACCGCCAGGCAGGCGGAGGAGAAGCGAGGGCCGCCAGGCAGCGGCGGAGGAGGAGGTGTTGCGTGTTCAGGTAGAGAGGCTAGAATGAATCTCAATGGAGAGACAGAGCTTATATACACAGCAGCCGTGAGTCATGTAGGGAAAACCCAGGAAGTAGCCGGTCTTTTGACTGGGCCGCTAGTTTGGTTGCCAGCAGCTACGCAGTTGTAGGGGAGACGTCCACTACATTCTCCTAACTTTAGTCTGAGATATTATATAAGATAAAAACTGTAAGCCTAAAACCCTGGCTGGGCAGATGGGGGAGACGGATAGAAGGAGGGAGGGTGCTTGTGGGGGGGGAGCGGGAGGTGAGGTGATATGTTTGATATTTGGCGCCGAAGTCTGTGTGTTTATTTATTAGTCCTTAAGATTAACTAAGCTTTTCTCTTATAATTTGCCACCGAAACGACTGGGGAAAATATATTTTACATTGCTGGAATTCTTGTAAGATAGCGATTAATTTGAATATAAACAAGCTATAATTTGCACTGGACAAAAATTTTAGCATCCTAATCATTTAGTCCATGTACGGGACAGGTTTGCACTTAGGTCATTTATTTCTTTTAGTATGATGTGTGCATGTACAGCTCCTCCTCGCCTTACTACCTGCTCGACTTACGACCACCCCACTTACGACCTGCCTCAGTCATACCAAAATTTTGTCAAATTACGTATTTTCGAGTCCCAATGTCAGTACACAAAGAAAATTTTCGTTTGTAATTCACTTTAAAATGGCTGGCAAGCTTAAAAGTGAGAGTTTTGTGGTGCTGAGAAGGAAAAGAGACACCCATTTCAGATTTTCTAGGTATTATTTAAGCATTTTTGACATCCGACCATTTCAACTTACGACCTGAATTTGGATCCCTAATCACATCGTAAGTCGAGGAGGAGCTGAAAATTAATAAAATTAAATGAAGAAGTTTATGTAAATCTACTCAAAAAATAGTTGAAAAATTTTTACATTATTAAATTGTACTAAACTAATGTACTAAAACTTTTATCTCTTGTGCAAAATTTATGATGTTTATATTCAAATTATTCACTGTCTTGCAAGGAGTCCATCAATGCAAATTATATTCTCCAAACTTTAGTCTGTGATGTTATATAAGATAAAAACTTAAAGCCTACTGTATAACCACCAAATTCTGGCTGGGAGGGAGGGAGGGAGGGAGGGAGGGAGGGGGGGGGTAGGGCTGGAGGAAGGGGAGGTGACAGTGACATGTTTGACAGTTGGGGCCGAAGGTCTAGTGAAGTATTTATTTGTTTATTTATGTCCTTTAGATTGAGTTTTTGTTTTTGTTTATAAAATGTCATAGATGTGACCGGGGAGAATATAATTTACATTACTGGAATTCTTATAAGATAGTGATTAATTTGAATATAAGTGTCATATATTTGCACAAGATAAAAATTTTTGTATATAGTACAGTACATTTTAATAATGTAAAAAAATTTCAACTGTATCTTTGGGTAGATTTACATAAATTTCTGGGTGTTTCTTTTTCTTCTCAGCACCACGAGAACTCTCACTTTTATTCTTGCCAGCCATTTTAAATGGAATTACTAACAAAAATTTTGTCAGTACACAGCGCGATCAATAACGTTGGGACTCGAAAATACGTAATTTTATTTTTTTGTACGACTGGGGCAGTCATAGGTCGAGCATGTCGTAGGTCGAGGAGTGGCTGTAGTTCATGTCATGCATGCTGAGGTCTGCAACTTCATCAGAGGTTGAGCCAGAGGTCAAGCTGATTTTGCAAATAGCTCACCCACTCCTCCTTGCGTCTCACGCCTGAGCAGGAGAGAGCGGGCAAACTCATATCACTTGTTACCCAGTGAACACCTCACTTAAGTGTTCTCCTACAAGTGCACTAAGACACTTCCCTTAGCAGAGAAGGTACAATATACTTCCGGTGGAAGTAGTTGGTATTTACCTCGTCACCAAGTACTGAACCCCAACAAACCAGACAAGGTACGAATAGTCTTCGATTGTGCAGCAGTCTTCACGAAGACTTCACTCAACAACCAAGTGCTCCAAGGACCAGACCTAAACAACAAATTGATGGGAGTGCTCATTCGGTTTAGACGAGAGCCGATCGCCCTAATGGCGAGAAGGTGGAGCATTGACACAAACGCCAATGACATGTAGGATGACAGTGCATCTCTTAGGAGAGTGTGGAGTCCCTCGTGCATGGCCTATGCTCTGCAACGGACCTTCCAAGACTTCGGAGATGGGTTCTAGGATGCCGCAAATAGTGCGAAATCAAACTTCTATGTAGACGACCTGCTCCTGTCAGTAACTGAACCAAAAGAAGCAATTATGACATCTCGGCAGTTGCGACATCTTCTATCCCTGCGAGGTTTCAAACTCACAAAATGGATCGGCAACGACAAGGAAGTCCTCAACACGATACCATTTGAAAGTCAACATGCAGGAGTGAAGGAAGTGAACCTGGGATGTGTGAGACCTACCCATGGAGAGGGCCTTGGAAGTCATGTGGGACCTGAATGGAAACCAGTTTGCAGCAAAGGTTCAGGTTCCCACCCGACCGCCGACAAAAAGGGGCTTACTAGCAGTGGTAAGCTCGGTGTATGACCCTCTAGGATTCATCTGCCCTTTCACCATCAAAGTCATGCTCATTTTCCAAGACGAATGCAGGCGAAAGAAGGACTGGGATGAACACATTGCCAAGCAAAACCTTCACAAGTGGTTGCGTTGGCTTGAAGATTTGAAATCACTGTTAAACTTCAAAGTTCCTCGCTGCTACAGACCCGAGGGCCTGGGTCGTGCCACTTCATCACTTCTGTGACGCCTCACAAGTGGCCTACGCAGTTGTGACGTACCTACGGACAGTAGATAATGAAGGTAATGCCGGATGTTCTTTCGTCCGTGGCAAGGCTCGTCTGGTCCCTCTAAACAGCTAACGGTTCCAAGGCTAGAACTCTGTGCTACAGTCCTGGCAATAAGAGCAGACCAGACTATCAGGAGTGAAATTGGAGTCCCACTTGAAGAATCCATGTTCTGGGCGGACAGTATGATTGTGCTCAAGTACATCGCCAACCTAGAGAAACGTTTCCATACCTTCGTTGCCAACAGGAACTCGGCTATACACGAAGTCAAGGAGAAGGCCCAACGGAGGCATGCAGGATCAAGATAGAATCCAGCAGATGATGCTACAAGAGGCATACAAGTTGAAGACATGTTAAAGAAATGCAGATGGCTTGATGGTCCCTCCATTTTGCCTCTACCTGAGGAGTACTGGCCGAGAGAACCGGAATCAAATACGAACTTGAGAATGTTCCCGAGGTTAAGCTCGAGGCTGTGTCATTAGCCACAGCAGGAAATAACGCCGATACCATAATGCAACTGATATGAAGTAGGTACTCATCATTGTATGCGCTGCAGAGAGGTATATCCTGAATCAGGCGAGTATCCAGCATCCTGAGAAACGACTTTCAGGGTGCAACATCGAAGCCGCTGGAATTGCCTGAACTGCGCAATTCCAAGTGGGACATCATTCGGTTCCTGTAACGGGAGGCCTATGGTGAGGAGATGAGCCTCCTGCAGCACCGACAGCTGCCACGACAAAGTCAACTGTACCGACAAGAGCCATACCTAGGCCAAGATGGGCTGCTCAGAGTAGGAAGAAGGTTACAAGATGCCAAAGAAAGAACTGGACCAATACTACTGCCCAGAGACCACCCAGTGACCAAACTTATAGTACAGGAAACACACACGGTGGGCGCTGGCAATTCCGGGAGAGAACATACACTGTCCATACTCCGGTGTGAGTTATGGATAGCCTGTTGCCGCTCTCTGCTCGACAAGGTAATCAAGGAGTGTGTCACTTTCCGTCGTAACAATTGGAAGCCCACTCGGCAAAGGGAAGCCATGCTGCCCGAAGACCGGACCAAGCCCGGGGAGCGTCCCTTTACTTAAAGGGGCAGTGATTGCTTTGGCCCGTTCACAGTAAGACAAGGACGAAAGAGTACCAAGAGATGTGGCTGTATATTCACCTGCCTAGCTACTCGTGCAGTGCACCTGGAGGTGTTGGAGTCTCTAGATATAGATGCACTCCTAAGCGCTACTGCCCGCTTCATCACCAGAAAGGGTATGACTCCGAAACGTATTTGTTCAGACAATGGCACCAACATAATCGGGGCTTGCAAGGAACTCCGTGCGGCAATGCGTAGTTGGAGGAATGATGAACGCATAAGCAGACAGTTTTAGAAGAGATATGGAATGGATATTCAACCCGCCAGCGGCTTCGCACATGGGATGAATCTAGGAACGGCATATCCGAACTGTCAGAAGGTTCTCAGAGCAATTTTGGGGACCCAAGTCCTGGATGAATATCGACTGCAGATGCTATTTTGTGAAGTGGAAGCAATCATAAATAGTCGGCCCATCACACCTGCCTCTAGCGACATGAGAGACCTGGAAGCGCTTACACCAGCCCACGTCCTCCACGGTAGCCCACACGCTGATCTGTCACTGGGAGGATGTCTTCTGAAGGACTCATATCAACGACGGTGGCGGCACGTGCAGTTCCTAGCAGACCGCTCCTAGAAACGCTGGGTGAGGGAGTACCTTCCACTACTCCGCAAAAGACAGAGGTACATAGAACCAACCCTGGTCAATGGAGAAGATCTTCCTCGCAACAAATGGCCATTAGGCAGGGTCACGGCAGTGGTCCCAGGAGCCAATGGGGTAGTGTGCCAGGTACATGTACAAGCCGTATCCGGGGACTTCCGAAGGCCAGTGACCCGTGTATGCCTTCTTGAACACGCCACATCGTAAATCTTGGGCGATTGCCCAACGCCGGGAGTGTTATCGCCGCTGGCGTTGACTTATCCGAACAAACATTAAATCTCTCGGCCTGCGACCACGTGCGCCCCCCACCCCCCGTGACCTCACCAGATGTAGCAGCTTGGCGAGGCGGGGGGGTGGGGGGGGGTGTTTACAGACAAGAGGTCCTGATTCTGCTGAGTGTATGGTTTAGAGGGTGGATTGGCCGCCTGGCCTTCATGATGCAGATCGCCCTCTCGAGTGATGCTGTAAGGACCAGCAGAGCTTTGTGCTGGAACAATTTACGCAGCACTGTCGTCTCTTGGAACACCATACTGATCTGCACTTGTAAGTACAGCCTAAGTGATGACATACCCCTCAGTACAGTGAGTTCTGCTATAACGCGTGTTTTGATAACGCGATTTATGAATTAGGAACGATATTTGTATAACGCGAAAGCTTGTTTGCTATAACGCGATTTTTGCTTACTATTTCTCCAATTTTGTGGTATTAACTGTGAATATGGTGAAGAAGAATATCTCCAAGAAGCGTTCTGGTGATAGAATTCCCAGTGATGATCGTAAAAGAAAGGATATAACACTTGAAGAGAAGCTCGATTTAATCAACCTCAAAATCAAGTTACATTCATATTTTTTCAAGGTAAAGTGTTACATTTACTGTATGATTTCATTATTAGATATGAATGTAACATTTATTTAGACTGTGCTATCCTTTGTGTTAGGCTAACTACTAAATTTTTTCGATTTCGAGTAGTAATCTGCACCTAACCCTATTTTCTCCATAAGCCCTGTTATTTCTATTACGCGATTTTCTATAACACGATATTTTACAAGAACACAATTATCGCGTTATAGCAGAACTACCTGTACTGAAATATTGTGGACTAATTATGCCTACTTGTTTCTGCCTTATCTGGAGCAATAAGGCAATGCGGAATTAAGTGTATCTAAGATTAATAGAGTTATGAACTTTGTATCATATCGCTATACTTAATAATCAATTGTAATTAAGATGAAATTGTGTGAGACTAACTAATTATGTAATACTAATAAACGCCTTGTTCTCTGCAGGTTTTGACCACATTAATAAATATTGAATGAGTCAAAAGACGGGTTTCAATCATTCCTTTCGACTTGCCCGTCACCTGAACGTCCTTCACTAAGGCATTTACAAGTAGTGACGGGGACAGGCAGAGATGAGTCTCTAGTCACAACTCTGCACATGGACGGCACAGATAAGATGGTCGTTTATGCACTGGGATCTAGGCAGCAGTGCAATCCGGTCCTGTCTGTGCAACTGAGCAACCTTTTCGAGGAGCCACTCTGCTCACCCCACATGGGGTGGGGGCTAGAAACATTGCCCTAAACATAGCCTGCCTAAAAATCCAATGTGACTGGGCAACTGCACCCAGTAAGGTCATCCTTATGCCATCAAAAACACAATTAAAATCACAGATCCAAACAAAAACAAACAATACAATCTCTTATGGTCGTTGCATGGAAAGGACCCTACTGGATACTGGCACAAATGAGCGTCCTGAAAGAGCTGGCTTGGTATAACATCGACATTGCAGCCATTAGCGAGTCCCGGTTCCCAGACTGGGGTCTGGCTATAACTTCTTTTGGAAGGATAAGCCTGCTGCGGAGAGAAACCGCATTTATGGAGTTGACTTTGCCATCTGCCAATGCAACCTACACAGGCTAACTGAAATTCCTATTGGGATCAACGAGCGCCTCATGACGTTCGATTCCCACTGAATTACTCATGTCATGCCTTCTCCATCAGTGCATACGCCCCAACACTGGATGCAGAGGAAGATATCGAGGAGGCCTTTTATGCCGACCTCGACAGTGCTAACCTCTATCCCCAGAGAAGACAAGGTTGTGCTCCTTTGTGTCTTCAATGCCAGAGTTGGTAGAGATGCTGACATTTGGCAGGGAACCATAGGGTGAAATAGACTAATCAAGTGTAATTTCAACGGCCTACTCCTCCTCAGCAAGTGTGCTACACACAACCTCACTATCACCAACACCTTGTTTAGGCAGGCCGACAAGTTCAAGGGTTCGTGGCAACACCCAAGATCCAAACACTGGCATTTCATTGACTACATCATTATCGGAGAAAGAGATCGCCGAGATGTCCTCATCACCCGTACCATGTGTGACTCAGACCACTGTGACACTGATCATCGACTTGTCAGAGCCCAGCTCTCACTTCATTCACCCCAAAATGGCGGAGGCAGCAAGCCTCCAGAAGGTTTTAATACTAAAGGTCTGGAGGATTAACGGAAGCGCCTGCTTGCAGAAACCAACTCGAACATGGGCTGATATAACAAAAAACTGTAGAGACCCTCGGCCAGATCAAAGGAATACATCAGGACTGGTTTAATGTAAATGACCCGGCAATCAATGTACTGTACTCATCAATGATAAACATGCTGATTTATCTGACTGGCAAAACATCCCTCAGTCTCAAACCAAAGCCGATACCTTCCGCAAGAAGAAAGCAGCGGCCCAGCGGGAACTTCGTAATCTAAAGAATGACTGGCTTAAAAATAAAGCATGTGAAACACAAACATTTGCAAATCCGCACAAGCTGCGCAAATTTTTCAATTCCACTAAAAAGTTTTATGGGCCAATCACTCGTTGCGCAGCCCCTCCAGTCATCTGATGGTAAATTCGTAATTAAAGACGATGAAGGCCCCCTTCAATGCTGGAAAGAGCACTACCATTCACTGCTCAACTGAAACACCAATGTGGATGTCCTGACTACCCAGCAGGTACCTCAGCTGACCCATCTCAGCTATCCACCATCCCTGGATGAGGTAACTACTGCCATCAAACACATGAAAAATAACAAAGTTTCAGGGCCTAATGGAATCCCAGACGAGGTGTATAAACCAGGAGGACCTCTGCTTACCAGCCGTCTCCACTCTCTCCTGGAGAATATATGAGAAAAGGAGGAACTTCCTCAAGCTCATAAAGACGCCTCCATTGTTAATATTTATAAGAACAAGGGAGACCGGTCAGACTGTGGCAACTACTGCGGGATGTCACTGCTGTCCGTAGCTAGCAAGATTATCTACCTGAGTCCTCCCAGAATCTCAATGTGGCTTTAGACCATCATGTGGCACCATTGACATGATCTTTGCTGCCTGCCAGATACAGGAAAGGTGCAGAGAACAGCATCGTGATCTGTACAGGGCCTTTATCGACCTAACCAAGGCCTTTGACTTGGTCAACAGGGAAGCCCTCTGGCGGACCCTCAGCCGGTTTGGCTGCCCACCAAAATTCATCGCCATTGTGAGGCAACTCCACTACGGCATGAATGGCAGTGTCCTGCACAATGGCATCCGGTCAAAGTTCTTCAACATCCAATTTAGCCGACGGGGTGGACATAGAGTAATGGATGAAGGATCTTTTCAACATAAGACAACTCCAGGCAAGAACAAAGGTGTCGGAAGCTTCCATTACTGAACTTCATCATGCAGACGACCTCACCCTTGTCGCTTACACTGAACGCGACCTACAGGAGATCCTGAATACCTATGCATATGAGTATGCACACTTCAGCCTTGAGGAGAATGTACTTAAGACTCAGATTCTCTTTCAGCCTGCCCCTGGTTCAGACACGCCACCATCCACCCAGCTTAACAGTACTACCCACTCTAATGTTACCCACTTTCAGTATCTCTCCTCCCACCTGTCCACCACTGCAGACAGAGAATAACAGTGAGATAGTGAGAGTGACAGAGAGCATAACAGTGAGATAGTGACATAGCATAACAGTGAGATAGTAATAGTGACAGAGAGCATAACAGTGAGAGAGTGACATAGCATAACAGTGAGATAATGACACAGAGCATAACAGTGAGATAGTGACACAGACATAACAGTGAGATAGTGACACAGAGCATAACAGTGAGATAGTGACACAGAGCATAACAGTGAGATAGTGACACAGAGCATAACAGAGAGATGGTGAAAATGACACGGGGCATAACAGTGAGATAGTGACACAGCATAACAGTAAGATAGTGACACAGAGCATAACAGTGATATAGTGACACAGCATAACAGTGAGATAGTGACACAGATTATAAGTGAGATAGAGACAGAGCATAACAGTGAGATAGTGACACAGAGCATAACAGTGGGATAGTAACACACAGCATAACAGTGAGATAGTGACACAGAGCATAACAGTGAGATAATGACACAGAGCATAACAGTGAGATAGTGACACAGAGCATAACAGTGAGATATCACATAGTGACACAGAGCATAACAGTGAGAGATAGTGACACAGAGCATAACAGTGAGATAGTGACACAAAGCATAACAGTGAGATAGTGACACAGAGCATAACAGTGAGATAGTGACACAGAGCATAACAGTGAGATAGTGAGCATAACAGTAGAGATAGTGACACAGAGCATAACAGTGAGATAGTGACAGAGAGCATAACAGCGAGATAGTGACCGGGAGCATAACTGTGAGATAGTGACACAGAGCATAACAGTGAGATAGTGATAGTGACACAGAGCATAACAGTGAGTGATAGTGACAGATAGCATAACAGTGAGATAGTGACAGAGAGCATAACAGTGAGATAGTGACAGAGCATAACTGTGATAATGACACAGAGCATAACAGTGAGATAGTGAGAGAGCATAACAGTAAGATAGTGACAGAGCATAACAGTGAGATAATGACACAGAGCATAACAGTGAGATAGTGACATAGAGCATAACAGTGAGACAGTGACAGAGAGCATAACAGTGAGATAGTGACAGAGAGCATAACAGTGAGATAGTGACACAGAGAAAAACAGTGGGATAGTCATAGTGACATAGAGCATAACAGTGAGATAGTGAGAGAGCATAACAGTGAGATAGTGACAGAGAGCATAACAGCGAGATAGTGACCGGGAGCATAACTGTGAGATAGTGACACAGAGCATAACAGTGAGATAGTGATAGTGACACAGAGCATAACAGTGAGTGATAGTGACAGATAGCATAACAGTGAGATAGTGACAGAGAGCATAACAGTGAGATAGTGACAGAGCATAACTGTGATAATGACACAGAGCATAACAGTGAGATAGTGAGAGAGCATAACAGTAAGATAGTGACAGAGCATAACAGTGAGACAATGACACAGAGCATAACAGTGAGATAGTGACATAGAGCATAACAGTGAGACAGTGACAGAGAGCATAACAGTAAGATAGTGACAGAGAGCATAACAGTGAGATAGTGACACAGAGAAAAACAGTGGGATAGTCATAGTGACATAGAGCATAACAGTGAGATAGTGACATAGAGCATAAGAGTGGGATAGTCATAGTGACATAGAGCATAACAGTGAGATAGTCATAGTGACATAGATTGAGATGTTGACACCAGAGCATAACAGTGAGATAATGACACAGAGACATAACAGTGAGATGAAGTGACAGAGCATAACAGTGAGATAGTGACACAGAGCATAACAGTGAGATAGTGACACAAAGCAAAACAATTGAGACTGATCATAGTGACACAGAGCATAACAGTGAGATAGTCATAGTGACATAGAGCATAACAGTGAGATAGTGATATAGAGGCATAAATTGAGATAGTGAGCACAGAGCATAACAATTGAGATGGTGACACCGAGGCATAACAATCAGAGATGAGTGACACAGCAACAGTGAGATGGTAGTACAAAGCATAAAAGTGAGATAGTGACACAGGCATAACAATTGAGATAGTGACTGAGGCATAGCACACAGTGAGATGGTGGTGACAGAGCATAATAAAACAAGATAGTGACTGAAACATAAGTGAGATAGTGACGAGAGCATAACAGTGAGATAGTCATAGTGACATAAAGAGCATAACAGTGAGATAGTGACACAGAGCATAACAGAGAGATAGTCATAGTGACACAGAGCATAACAGTGAGATAGTCATAGTGACACAGAACATAACAGTGAGATAGTGACACAGAGCATAACAGTGAGATAGTGACACAGAGCAAAACAGTGAGATAGTCATAGTGACACAGAGCATAACAGTGAGATAGTCATAGTGACATAGAGCATAACAGTGAGATAGTGACATTGAGCATAAGTGAGATAGTCACAGTGACACAGAGCATAACAGTGAGATAGTCATAGTGACACAGAGCATAACAGTGAGATAGTGACACAGAGCTTAACAGAGAGATAGTGATACAAAGCATAAAAGTGAGATAGTGACACAGAGCATAACAGTAAGATAGTGACACAGAGCATAACAGAGAGATAGTGACACAGAGCAAAACAGTGAGATAGTCATAGTGACACAGAGCATAACAGTGAGATAGTGACATAGAGCATAAGTGAAATAGTCACAGTGACATAGAGCATAACAGTGAGATAGTGACACAGAGCATAACAGTGAGATAGTCATAGTGACACACAGCATGACAGTGAGATAGTCATAGTGACATAGAGCATAACAGTGAGATAGTGACATAGCATAACAGTGAGATAGTGATAGTGACAGAGAGCATAACAGTGAGAGAGTGACATAGCATAACAGTGAGATAATGACACAGAGCATAACAGTGAGATAGTGACACAGAGCATAACAGTGAGATAGTGACACAGAGCATAACAGTGAGATAGTGACACAGAGCATAACAGTGAGATAGTGACACAGAGCATAACAGTGAGATAGTCATAGTGACATAAAGCGTAAGACTCACAATGAACACCCTAGTATTGGGTTGTATGCCAGTCTCGGCCTGGCTGACAAGACAATGTTGGGTGTCCGGAGGCTGTAAGGTCTTCACCTCCTCCAGGGTCAGTTCATCCACCGTCATGAATCTTGTGACTGTCGGCATGACTATCAACACCTGCAGAATATTAAACACATGTAAATAAAATCATAATTATCAACGAGCTTACAGGAAAATTTCATCTGATGGTTTTCTTGGTTAGGTTAGGTTAGGCTCTTTGATACAGTCAGTGGTGTAGTCCCAATAACATAAGTGGTGGGACACAGACCTCCCCATAGTGGTGCTTAGTTATTTAAGCTGAATTTTAAACAAACTAAGGCACACACATTGTATAGATACAGCCTTGATATTTTAGACTAACAGCCTCTTTCAACTTTATTTTTGGTGTAGTGTACAATGTCAGATTTATAAATTGTGTTAATAATTAATTAATTAATTAATTTACTAATTAAAAAATTATTATTAGTTTGCCACAGACATTGAAGACAATATACTTAACTTACATGCAATGTTGTATTTTATTATAGTGAAAATACAGTAGGTCTTTCTTTTATACCGGTACAGTGATTATACTAGTTTAGCATTTTTGAGTAAATGCGAAGATGTAATGAGAAATAACGATGTCACCAATGACATAGATAAAATTTCATAAGTATGAAGCCTTATCAAAACAGGTAGTCGTGCAGCTAGAGGTATCTTTGCTTCAGCCATTGACGAAGAAACGGATGATTATCCAACATTAAGGCAGCAATTCATTTATTTTTTGGAAAGGGCTCCAAAGGAGGTCCACTTAATTGGATTTTTAAGATGGCAGAGAGGACAGGTGCAACTCTGCTTACACATGAAGCACAAGAAGCCCAAATTTGTTCGGGACTCACTAAGATAGATCTCAGATCTTACATGGATTCCTCAGATTGGATCGATAAAAATGACATGTCTAAAGTAAATTTCTACAGGATTATTGAACTCCTTCAGTTTATCTTGTCATCAAATGAACCCTTACGCACGAAAGCCCAAAAGAAAGAGTTAAAAAAGGGACTAAACTTGTAGAACACGTAGAAGAAATTGCGGAACCCAAGGAAAATATTCCTAGGGCGATCTCAGTGGCACCAGTCACCAGCTTCAAGGAGCAACCACAGTCTGTCATGGGAACCAAACCCAAAAAGATACATTTTTGCAGTCTGCAAACGTAAGGGACATTCCACAGAAAAATGCTGGTTTGCAGGACAAGCAGATAAGTCCCCAGCCAGCCAGAAGCAAGATCAAAGAAAAGAATCCTCGCAGGACCTTAAAATTTCAGATAGTCCTGCTAAACCAAAAACTCCAAAGGGACATTACACAGGAAATAAAATGTCTCCAAACACTACAGGCACTCCGAATAAATGGAGTACAGTACATCAGTCTCCATACCACAACACAGAAGATTGTAGAAATATACATCATATGAGGCAAAAAATGGAAAATCTACGGGAGACAAGTACACAGCCTTCAGGGGAAGAGGAGCGCGTCCAGCAACACGATCTAGGATAGCGTCGACGGTTCAAGAAAACAACGCTTCCATCACCGGCTCATTAATCGCCGTGTTAAACAAAGTGGAGGAGGTTCACTGTACCAGAGAGGATAGGTAACAATCAGTTATCCCTAGATATAGATACGGGGGCCTGTGCCAATGTTATCTCATTAAAGTCGTTCAATGAACTCCAGCGGCGATATCCTCCAAATAAGTGGCCAATAAGACCTACAAACATTCCTCTGTCCGGTGTGTCGGGAATCCAATTAGACGTAGTGGGGGTGATAGCACTACCACTCCGTTTTTCTAGGTCCAGTAAAGCGCTTTTGGCAGATTTCTACATAGTTAAAGCATTTTCTTTGCCATCGGATGGGATACTTGGTCTGACCACTCTAAGGCAGAACAACATAAAGTTCAGCCTTGAGATCAAACAATCAAGCATACTTGTAAAACATATCACGCAATGCAAACTTCACATCCATTACTTACTTCGGGTGTTCGTGTAATAACTGCTTCGACAGGCACGGGGGAGTCTTTGGCACAGCAGCAATTAGTTATGGAGTCACTCTGAAACTCCAACTAGTGGCTCAAAGGACATTTCTGATGAAAGCGACCAGAACTGGACTCTAACGCCTGCTGTGTTAACTGGTGCACAACGGTTACATAGCCAGGAACTAACTAGTCACAGTAAGTTTGCCAAATGTGAGTGAAGGAACAGATGTTGTGTGTCTGAATGAAAGTTCATGAGTGAAAGGTTTGTCACTTGAGTCTACCTTAAGCACTGTTAGATTATGTAGTCTCACAGATGTCCTCGTTCTAAATAGAACTGGGGGACCCATTACCTTAAGAGAGGGGTGTTGTTTAGGTAATTTCCTTGTTTATGACAAGGTGGTTGTCTAAGAGCCCTTAGAATTACCAATAGGTAATGTAACACAGGATAAATCAGACGAAATATCACATATTGTAAATAAAGTAGCGTTAATAGTGCCACACGTGAAAGTAGTCGATCATCCTCAAGGCAAAAGTGATCTTTTAGAATTACTCGCCGAGTTCAAGGAAATCATAGCATTACCTGGAGAACCCCGAGGTAAAACAACATTGACAAATCATCATATTCCACTCAAACCGGAAGCTAACCCAATCTGCATCCCAGCATATAGGCTACCCCACAGCAGAAGAGCGGTAGTCCAGCAAATAGTACAAGACATGGTGGACCAAAAGGTGATCCAACCTTCCTCATCACCATGGAACTCACCTTTATTTTTAGTTCCCATAAAGATGGAGGATAGAGACCAGTCATAGATTTTCGAGAGTCAATCAGGTAACTGTACCAGACAAGTTCCCAATGCCTGTCCTAACTGACTTACTACAGTCACTAGGAAAAGACAACCCAGTCTTCAGCAACTTACATTTACTTAGCGGGTACTGGCAAATTCCCTTACATGAGGATTCCCGCGAGATAAATGCGTTCAGCACACCTATGGGACATTTCAAATTCTTGAGAATGCCATTTGGCCTAAGAAATGTGCTGCTAACATTCCAAAGAATGATAAACACCTTGTTTACTGGAATGATAGGTAACACAGTCTACGCCTATCTAGATGATCTTATCATAGTAAGCAAAGATTTACAAAGCCATCTAAAGAAACTATGTGAAGTTTTCACAAAGCTACATCTAGCTGGATTGAAAGTGAAACTTTCCTAATGTAAATTTGTCAAATCCAGAATCTAATTTCTTGGTCACGTAGTAGATGGCAATGGTATACACACAATACTTTGCAAGGTAAAGGCGGTGAAGCAATTCCCTTGTCCCAAGAACGTAGATCAGCTTCGTAGTTTCCTAGGATTATCAGGATACTACCATTCCTTCATTAAAGGTTATGCCAAGTTAGCATCACCACTCACAAAACTCCTCAAAAAGGATGTGAGTTAACATGGAATAAAGAACAAGAGGACAGTTTTAATGGCCTCAATAGCAGCTTAACGGAAGCTCCAGTGTTAACCTTTCCGGACTACAAGAAACCATTTACCATGTGTACTGATGCCTTGGACCTAGGTTTAGGGGCGGTGCTCATGCCAATTGATAATCGAGGAAAATGGCGGGTAATAGCATACACCAGTCGCACCCTCAACGATGCAGAAACACGTTATTCCGCTACTCACTTAGAAGCATTAGCTGTAGTGTGAGCTCTCAAGCATTTTCGGGATCTCATTTTGGGATATCCGATCACAGTCCACACAGATCATGTAGCCGTGACAGAACTATTTAATGGGAAGAACTTATCAGGGCGTTTAGCGCACTGGTATCTGACCTTACAGGAGTTGGCACCCGACTTCAAGTATTTGCCGGGCCGTGCGAACGTGGTAGCTGATTTGTTATCTAAACACATAGCTCCTGTCACGCCACTACCTACGTTCACCCTGTCACAGTTATGGTCCAAGGTTATATATGCCTTAGAATCGGGAGATAAGGTAAATTTTCCCAAATAACCTCTACCACTCTCACAGTTTGAGCTGCGGCATGACATATTATATTCCTACATCATTAAAGGAAAACATCCTCACCCCCTTCCATGATGCACCCCCAAGCTGGGCCTCCAGGGCGAGACAGATGTCAAAGAGAAATTAGACAAAAATATTATTGGAAATCTATGAGGACCGACATCGAGCATCACATTTCTAAATGTTTACTTAGTGCAAAACACAAAGGGACAACAATGGATCCCGCCCCAATCTTAGAATACCTGACGCCGGAACGTCCATCGGTTAACAAAATTTTCGGTTAACGAACGACTCTGCGGAACGAATTGTGTTCATTAACCGAGGGACCACTATACAGTACATATTCAGTAATAAACAATAATGAATCTTCTGTACATATTCTTAAGATAAATGACTATGTTTCCTTGAGTGCGCACGTATACATTGGGTGTAGACACTGACAACAATGCCGTCTGTTATACTCTTGTGTGTTTTAATATTCTACGTATTAATGAATTGCATTGTTCATTTCGCATATATGAAGATTAATTCAATCAAATACATATTCAGTAATAAACAATAATGAATCTTTTGTACATATTCTTAAGATAAATTATGCGGTATCCTTAAATGCGCTCGTATATGTTGGCGTTCCCAATCCATCTCTTTTTTTTTCTTTGCCATTAGTGGTTAGCTACTTCGATTGTTCCATTTATTAACATTAAATAGCATTACTTAAAACATATATATTAATTTTTTTACATTAATTTTACTACAGCTACAACTATCGTCCAGGACTCCCGGCTGTAAACACAAACAAAAACAATGGCGTCCCATCTCCTCTTGTGTGACCATATTATTATTCATTTATATTGTATAAGGTGCATTAAGAAACATTATTTAAAGAATATAGTTTGTAATTTTCATTAATTGTATTGTTTTCTGGGGAAAAAGGGGTAAAAAGCCACACAAAAGATAAGAAAAGGTCACACTTGGGAACGCATCTCATTATTATTGCTTTACTTTAATGGTAATTAATGATTCATGATAAGATGATTCACCTTTCACTGCAATATTGGAGGACACAGAGTCGTTCGTTAACCGAATCCATTATTTCAATGGGATATTGGGTAATTGGTTCGAGCTTACAGAAAAGTACATTCAAAGTAAAGCCAAAAAACACACAAAGTCAGTTAGCACCGAAGGTCTAGTGAAGTATTTATTTGTTTATTTATGTCCTTTAGATTGAGTTTTTGTTTTTTGCTTATAAAATGTCATAGATGTGACTGGGGAGAATATAATTTACATTGCTGGAATTCTTATAAGATAGTGATTAATTTGAATATAAGTGACATATATTTGCACAAGATAAAAATTTAAGTACATAGTACATTTTAATAATGTAAAAAAATTTCAACTGTATCTTTGGGTAGATTTACATAAATTTCTGGGTGTCTCTTTTTTCACCAAAGAACCTTTTTACCTTTTAAGACTATTTTAAAGAATGGCAAACAAAAAATTTTGTCAGTACACATGATCACTATTGAACTCAAAAAATACGATTTTTTGGGCACGGCCATGCACAGTATGTAAGTCGAGGAGTAGCTGTAGTTCATGTCATACATGCTGAGGTCTGCAACTTCACAGAGGTTGAGCCAGAGGTCAAGCTGATTTTAGCCTCGCCTCCCAGTCACGCCTGAGCAGAGAGAGCGAAAACTCATATCACTTGTTACCCAGTGAACACCTCACTTATGTTTCCCTATAAGTGCACTAAGACACTTCCTTAGGAGAAGGTACACAGGACAACACTATCCGAAATTCCGAAAACCGAAAAAGCTCTGAAACCTAAAGATTTTTTTATAGGATTAGCCCAACCGGCATATCATGTCTCACCTTACGCCACACCATTTTAAAGGGAATTACAAACGAAAATTTTGTCAAACACAGCCGATCACTAACACTGGGACCTGAAAATACGTAATTTGAAAAAATTGTACGACTGCGGCGGTCATAAGTCGAGGAGGTATTTATCTTTTCATACAGTAACATCTCAAGCCGGAATCCTCAAACCGAACTCTATGATAGACGACCAGTTGGAACCCTAAAAGCTTTTCCGGAAAATCCGCTTGGAACCATTTTCCGAGGAGAACATTTTCTGAACTGAAAAATTTCATCCCAAAATTCCGGGATGAGGTATTTTTCGTCGGTGAGATGACATAATGGGCAATTTATGGAACTTTAAAAATACCACCAGAAAATTCGATGGGGATTTTTTCTGGCTTTGAGAGTCGCCTTCATATCGCAAAAATCTCTACTCCCCAGAAGAACTCTGCACCAATTGCCAACGGACATCATTGTATCTTATTAATATATTAATGTACTGCGCAAGCAAAAACAGTCCACTCAATGCACAGTGAGGTTTGTGTCCACTATCCAGCCAATGAGGGTTCGAATATCCTGAGTCTGAAGTTTCGGAAACAGCTGGAAATGCTATGGTCGGCCAACAGATGTCGCCCTGTGTTGTGTGGATGAAGATGTGGAGCATGGATAGGGAGGAGCAGGAGGTTGGGGTAGTCTAGTAACAGGCTGTGTGTAGGTGGAGCATAACATGGTGAATTCCGTAATCACTGATAACAATAAGAATGTCATGAAGATAGTTAATATTAAAGAATGGTGAGGTGTGTAACGGATAAATAAAGACATATCTGCCGTTCATGGCTACGACGGTGCGACTGATGGGCACATCAGTGATCAACTATGGTAGTCACGGAGAATACACAAGTTGTTACCAAGGTTGGCGCCACTCACACCGGGTAAGGAGGTGATGTCGAACACTGAAACATACCAAGGTCTCATTCCTGCCATCTTCATCACCAACAGGTAAGTCACTTAATTTGTCAGCATAGCCCATGTCGTCATTATACTATTGCAGGGTGTCCCATGGTGACAGCAAATATGTAGAGGTGAAAGCATATGTGATATTGAGTTGAAAATCTTCATAAGCATTTTTCGGTTTACTTTAGGCGTGGGGTGGGTTGTAAAAGATGCAGGAAGAAATTTTGCCATGTTATATTTATTTTTCTTGCCAATTGTAGCCATACTGTACTGTTGCTTGATATCCTTGTTACATAAGGCCTTTAATAGCGTAAATCCGTTTGAAGATACTGTAATGTTCCATAACTTACATTAAACAACATCATATGTTCAAGAGTTCCAATTCCGCGCCTATCCTCCCTCCCCCACCCCCCTCCTCTACCCACCCAACCTCATAATTTGAGCGTCGTGGGTTACCACATGTAAACACTAATCGACTACTTATTCTCTCCCTACATTCCTCCACCATCCCCCACTCCACTCCTCCCTCCCCCACCTCTTCCCTTCATCCCTCCCCAAGACTAACGTCAGTAGAACATTCCATCCCATCACATTACCTTCCCCGTTTCCCACCCCCGCCCTATTCTACCGCGTTAGTTGGATACTACTGTAATGAACACTCACAGAACCGACGACACTCCTACCTTGTATTTAGAGTTAAAACCTTTACATCAAGGTCAATCGTAACGGGGCGGATTAAGATATGTGGGAAAAAAACAAGCAACACCCATGGCCACCCCCTACCCAACTCAAAATCATAGCCACCACGTCTCTATCTCCATCCGTTTCCCTCTATCTATAATAAAGTGTAACCCTCTCAGAAAAAATAATGAATCTCCACACATAATATTACTCTGCATTTCAGATATGCCTGCAGGG
>NW_024743382.1:0-11231 GCF_018991925.1 Homarus americanus | reverse complement strand
TGATATTCCTCCAATCAGAACAATGAAGAAGCACTTGAGTCTACGAGGGCTGTGTGGGGCAGGTGGTGGTGGGTGAGAGGGCAGGAGTGTGGGGATGGCGCTGCTACCCTGGTGGTGGCCGCTCGGGGACTGCCGCGGATTGTTCACTCAGGATATGACATCAACTCGACATCATTCCAACAGAGTTACCTAATCTCATCTCAACTCCCACTACATTCAATTACTCACTACTGTGGTATTACTCTTGATAAACTAACTAGTCTCGTCGTTGTTGTTTTAAAGAGATAATAAAAAAAAAAAATCATGTGAGATATCCTACTGTTGAATTTACCCTCATATTTTTGTACTGCGTCTAGTGAAACAGAAAATACTAAAGTTATGTAAACGTTGACAACCCGAGTTATCAAGTGGGCCAGTCTGCACGCACGATAACGAATCAGTGGCATGACAACACCCCCAAAATTCCCCCCCCGTGTAACGCTGATGCCGGCAGAGGGCGGGTGTGTCCCTCCTCGCTATCCCTCTCTCTACCTTCCACCCACACCACCACCACCACACAGCCCAGGTACACAAGGTGAATATCAAGTAGGGATTGAAACATTTTACTTAACCGGAAATTGTAAACTTTTGAAAGAACACCTGATGAATAAATTAACTGAAGGAAATGAATGACAAGGTGTTAAATACATACTGAACTGTTATGGTATTTTCACAGGTAAAGGATTTTGTTTAATTGACCAGAGTACAAGGTTAAGGTGTACACCGAGGTGATGAACGGCTGCAACGCTCTTATAGTCAGAGCCAAGGTGGCCACAGCTGGTGCCTGATGTGAGGGAGGGAGCTGAGGATGGTACCAGCCACGAGGTAAACACGCATCTCCTTAACGCCGAGTAGAAGTAATCGGCACACCTGAAGGTTACCTGAACACACCTGAAGACTACCTGAACACACCTGAATGAACTTCTCTCTCCCACTTTATGGTCAACCCTTTACGGGGAAATCCTATGTCAGTTAACGTCAACACAAACATTACGAGTTTATTTACAACCTCTACGAAATATCCCAAGAGGTGTTTAATGCATAAGACCCGGGGAGAGAGGGAGGGAGGGAGGGTTGAAGGTCCGCCCGTTCGTCCGTGGTGGCCGCTAGTCGGGTACAAGAATGTGGCTCATCTCTAGTGTAGCACAGTACCCCCCGAGGCCACTTGGTAGTCGCAACACACATACGCCCGCCCGCCCGCCCGCACTACAACTACGTCACCGCTCATTACAACCATCCCTCTTGACCTTATACACTAACAATCTCCCCCCCCCCTCGTACTCCTTCAACCTTTATTAAGAGAACCGAGGTGAATGCTTGACCTTAGATGGATAGGTGGATGCTTGACCTTAGGTGGATAGGTGGATGCTTGACCTTAAGTGGATGGTACTCCTTCGTCAGCGTCGTCCCCGTAGTGATCTGTTCCCCCAACTATCGATTTTTCTAGATAGATTAAAAAACCATATGTTGTTGTTTAGGGTCTGAGTATTAGAGACTCCATACCGTGGGCTGCGGCAGGAAGGAACTGGGGGGGGGTCCTTAACGAGAAGCGGGGGTGGTAGCGGGGTGCAGCTAATTCAGGAAACTTTAGGTGACATTTGAGTATGGAGTCCTATATCCTGCCGTGTGTGTTTTCCTGTCCTATCCATCCATGTCCGGTGAAACACACACACACACACACACACACACACACACACACACACACACACACACACACCAAGAATCCCATACAAATTCGAACATTGTATTTAAGCGATAATAACACTAGTGACAACGTGGCGAGTGACACAAGGGGTCACCCACCACACAGGTACCCGCCATACTGATTATACCTCCTGCTACCTGGTGCTCCCATGTCGCTGATAATCTCATCACCTCTACTTGTGTTGATTAGTCAGACATCACTGTTTCACCTGAAGCCTGACACCACCGCTCTACTACACACACAGAGCTATACTGGCCTACATCACCGTGGCACACCTGCAGCGACTACACGCACCCTCACAGGTGTTCGTGGTGGAGGGAGGGACACACACACCTGCTGTTACAGAAATAATTCACTAAATATCATAGGATAGTAACATACACACATACATACACACAAACATACATACATGGTAATGAGGGTTACCTGGATAAATGCTTTGACGCTTCCTCCCCTCCCCCCCCCACCTTTGTTATGTGTATATGAGGTAACACTCCCCACACCCCCCCAGAGTAACAGTATAATGTATCTCCATGCTAATTCCCCCCCTGCTATCCCCAGACACGAGTCATACCGTGTACGAGCAATAAAGCCACGTTGTTATATATATCAACCTGAGGGGGGGAGGGAGGGAAGGGGGAGAAGCTGCATCCCCCCTCCCCTGGCGTGTCAAGTAACCGTAAGACCATCCCCAGGGTAGATTGCTGTAGGACCTGGAGGTAGATCAACACCCCCACTCACTCCCTCCCCTCCTACCCCTAAAAGCTGGTGCAGAGACGAGTTTATTGGCTATCCCCCTCCTCACCTCCCTCCCTCCCTACCTACTCCCCACTTGGTTCTCCTTGCATATGTTTTCGAGACTGGGTTCATTGTCACTTCACCCCTCCTCCCAGGTAAAGATGTAGCCCCCCCACCGGTGTAAGCTGTACTGTAACTATTTATTATTACGGGCTATTAAACCACATAAGACAAACCTGTTATTATTGTTATGCATGACATCCCCTGACACCTGCTCCTCTTACACCTGTCCTCTCCCTTAATGAGATACCTGATGCTGTTCTTGTTTCCCGCCTGTCCTTTCTCAGGTGTCCGGGCGAGAAGGAGGGAAGGCGAGAAGGAGGGAGGGGATAGGTGGGAGTTGCCACGCCCTTAAAGTCAACAACACCCTGGCCTCGCCTCGCTCCGTCACACACACACATACACACACACACACACACACCCGTTGTTCTCTCCCCTCACATATTTTATTAACACACATTACACACCCTAACACATTACACAATAACACACCCTTTTATGAGAGAGAGAGAGACCACGTGAAAATCTAACACATTTCCTCTACAGTTTCCCATCTAAAAGAAAAAAGCAAACAAGCTTCTACAGAAAGTATCTACAGTAGTTGGCTTAGCGTGGTGGCGTGCTACAGGAATACAGGTAACAGCAGCTAGGTTAATCAGCTGATCACCTGGGGGGAAGATTGGCCCCAGGTAAAGGTCAAAGCAACACACACCTGAACTAAATCACCTCAAACAAATCTTTTTAAAATACGCAACACAAATATTTTCAACACATAAATAAATAAGAACAACAACAACAACTCAATATCTCCAACATCAAAACAATAACAATTCAATATTTTCAACACAAGCAACAACACAAAACTTCCCCAAAAAAAAATAATCTTGTAAAAAAAAATCACTACTAAATAACACTCTAGTCAACAAAATAACAATCAAGAATATAAAAATTCGTGACACTTTCACCAATTAGGTTAAAGTTCTCCAATCACCTTTAACTACAGCGAACGTAAACTGCTGGGAGGGATTATCAGAGATTGCTGGGAGAAGTGGAAATCCTGAGGTTGCTGGAGAGGTAATTCCTAGCTCCAAACACCTGTCACTCTCCCAGCCCAAACACCTGCCCCTCTCCCCAGCCCCAAACACCTGCCACTCCTAGCCTCAACACCTGCCCCTCTCTCCCCAGCCCTAACACCTGTCACTCTCCCAGCCAAACACCTGCCACCTCCTAGCCTCAACATCTGCCACTTCAGCCCTAACACCTGTCACTTCCCAGCCCAAACACCTGCCACTCTCCCTAGCCTCAACACCTGCCCCTCTGCCCAGCCCCAACACCTGTCACTTCCCAGCCAAACACCTGCCACTCTCCCTAGCCTCAACATCTGCCACTCCCCCCAGCCCTAACACCTGTCACTCTCCCCAGCCCTAACACCTGAGGCCTAATGAGTAATTTATATCGATCAGTCTCGTAAAACTTCCATCAGTCAGATCAGAAGGTGTTGCATCGACTCAAATCAAAGTAAAAAATTATCCAATCAACTAAATTACACACTATGGTTAGTTAAGTGCAGTGACGCACCGCAACAAGAGTATGTGACGCACTGTACCAAGAGTATGTGACGCACCGTAACAAGAGTATGAGACGCACCGTAACAAGAGTATGTGACGCACCGTAACAAGAGTATGTGACGCACCGTAACAAGAGCATGTGACGCGCCGTAATGTTACCCTCGCGTTCACAGGTAGTGGGGGGAAAGGGGGGGGGGACGACCCGCACACCTGTCTCTCAGCTGATGTAGATAAATAGGTCATTACAGTACAGTCATCATGAGTTTTGGCTCACACTAACTATCGACCACCTGAGCCAGTCTTCACCTGTCATCAACACGTAATTATGCGATACGTGTCAGGTACAAGATTACCAGTACATGTATTACACCTATGCAAACTTTGGATCACCGGAAGAATATCCACCCCAGCTAATTTCACCTGAAGATTAACCTAACCTAACCTGTCCTCGTCCCTATGAATAGTGTCATGGTGGTTAGGTTAGGTTAGAGTGGTTTATCTTCAGGTGAGATGAGCTAAGGTGGGAAATCTCTTAATGGGTTATGTATACGTCATGGAGTGTTACAGTAACCAGGTAACACACACACACCCGAGGCTGAGTTACTACACCACGTGAACACCTCACCACCTGGTGTCTCCATGACCACATGAGGTCCTTCATATCAACACCCGAGGACGAGTTACTACACCAAGTGAACACCACCCCACACCACCCGGTGTCCCCATGACCACACGAGGTCCTTCATATCAACACCCGAGGACGAGTTACTACACCACGTGAACACCTCACTACCTGGTGTCTCCATGACCAGCCCAGGCCCGGGCCATCAACTGTAAACTATAATAATTTGTATGTTCAATCATTGTTCCTTCTTCTTTCAGTAATGAAAGCTTTTGTTTAACGACCCACCCACCCCATGTCTTTGTATGTAACAAGTCATTTTTGTCCAATGTATATTTTCAGCCTTCGGGCTGCCGACTTTTTCAATAAACCGTTTATTAATATTATTATTATTATTATTATTATTATTATTATTATTATTATTATTATTATTATAATACACACACCTCCACCACCGAGTCAGTTTTGATAATACAGAAGAAACGTGAAGCCAACTCACCCTTCGCCTACAATCATCACGTTACCAGATATAAAATGAGTCAGGTAACTGGTTAATACAATTTCACTTAATAAAAAAAACTTGTCCAGGTACGTTAAAGGTTAATAACGTGTGTGAACGATAATAACACGAGTACAGTAATGTTATTTTGGGTTCAGGTCGTTCAAGAGGTAAAAATTAACACAAATAACACGTAACATTCTGGTGATAATTGATTAGATGTGATAATATGACATTTCTAGTTGTTATGACTTATGAGGAGTGAGCGAGGAGGTGAGACTACTACTTGTGAGGGAGAGATTGAGGGAGGGAGGTGGTGAGAGTACTGCTTGTGAGGGAGAGATGATGCTAGACTACTACTTGTGAGGGAGAGAGAGAGAGAGAGATTGAGGGAGGGAGGTGGTGAGAGTACTGCTTGTGAGGGAGAGATGATGCTAGACTACTACTTGTGAGGGAGAGAGAGAGGGAGGGAGGTGGTGAGAGTACTGCTTGTGAGGGAGAGATGATGCTAGACTACTACTGTGAGGGAGACGGAGGAGGGAGGTGGTACTATTATCACGTTTTCAGAGGGAGGAGAGATGGTTCCAGATCACCACCACCACTACTACTACTACTACTACTAACATTTGTGATGGAGACTAATGGCAGCAGACCTGCTCAGTAAGTGAATCACCCCATACGGTGGTTAACCAAGGACACAATCTTCACTGTTCCGTTTTGGCTAACTACCCCCCCTCCTCCTCACCGCTAACCACTGTGTAAATATCACCTACCTGTCTCCCTCTAGTGTCACATTACCTCACCTATATTGCATGGTGAACTGGCTAAAAATAGATAGATAGATAGATAGATAGATAGATAGATAGACAGATAGATAGATAGATAGATAGATATAAGATGCACCGTCCATCCGCCTGCTACAAAAAAAATGCAAATCCTTTACCGTGATAAGACAGTAAACACAATTAAAACTTTCGGAACACTTGACACGACTAACAAACTTGTGATAAGACTTGGACACGAATATACCAATCTGGCCTTCAATGACACAGCACCTGAGTTAATTAAAAAGCCCACCTGTGCCCCCCAAAACACTAATTAAAACATATTATACTTTCATACCTGTAATAATGAAAACACAAGTCAATTAATGTTACCTGTACACACACACACACACACTGTAATTGGTGTACAGAGTGAACATACATAACGTAATTCAGTGCGTTATGCATCACTACGAGTCAATGGTGGTATAGTGGTGAAAGAGTTTATTTACTTAACTTTTAAACACGTCTCCACTACTCCCAGCACATTACAAATACATCATCACTACTCTCACTGCCAGCCACCTTCAACATCTCACTATTATGGGTTAAATAATTTCCTTTAACAAACACCAAAACCAGATACAGGTTAAACGCATCATTATCAAAACACTAAAAAAAAAAAATCATCAAATCTCTCTTTCCACAAGGCGACACTCACAAGGGTTAGATCAAAACAACACATTTCTTAACTCGCAACAAACACGCGCCATTAGGACTAAACACACAGGAGAGATTGTATACTGTTTGTGTGTTTGTCTCTACAGGTACTCAAAGCATCACCCGACCAGCACCACCAACACGTGCAATCAAATCAATAAGTCGTGATACAGGTGATGATTGCTGCTCTACCAACAGGTAATCAAAAGGTGAGGCACACAAGTGAGGTGGGCCAAGCCAGGGGGGCGGACTCTCAAAGTTGCGTATGTTAATTTTTTCCCGTAAATGGACATATGAGATTGAATTGACTCAGTCTCAGAGTTAGGTAACCATCTTCATACGGCAGTTCGGTGAAAAATTAAGTGTATTTAACTTTAAGATTCTGCCTCCAGGTCTACAGGAGTATACAGAAGAAGCCCACACCGTCAGCAGCAACAAGCAGTCACAGTGGTGGCCGCCCCCATCTGCGTCACCAACAGGTGTTCCTGCAGCTACTACAGGTAAACAACGCACACCTCTCCTCCTACCAGTCCAAACCCAATGATATTATTAAATATATTTGTGTTGACTTATACACGAGGAAGTGTGCACAAAAAAGCCAAATAAGCGATATTGAATGACAGCTCGCAGGCGTTCCTTCATCCCAATCAGTGCATTACAGGAACTGATTGTTGGGTTCACCTGTTGTGCTTCCTATTGGGTGGTGGACTGGTGGAGGGGTTGGAGTACAGGAGGGAGGGTCCAGGTCCACGACACGCTACACACCAACACAGGTCATGCACGTGACGGGTCCCGCCTACCTATCAACTGGTAGATGTTGAGTGTGTAGACTATACCTTTGAACTTGCAGAGAGATTCCTCATATCCGCCGAAAGTCTTGAAATCGGCGCCTGTGTTGTGCCCGTCCCGGGTACCATTTGCCCGGGCCTCGGCCGGGTCGAAGCCCAGCCGGTCCTTGTAGTAGTGCTGCGTTGACATTGTGAGGATAGAGCGGGGTAGTGAGCGCCTATCAGCAAGGGCTAACACTAGTGGACAATAACGAGGGCAGCAGCAGCAGCGGGTCGCGGGGTACTAGAGTCACTAGCTACACTGGACTAACTAAAGGGGTGGCGGGGCCGTAACACCACCGCACCCTCCACACACCGCCTGATTCAGGGGCTTAACTGACTGTCGCTGGCTGGGTCCCGCGGCCTACACTACCCGCTCCTCCCTCTCTCCCCGCCCACAACTCCTCTCTTCCTCCTCCTCCTCCACCCAGGACCCGGGCCTGCCCTGCTCCCGGGGATCCTACCCACGCACCAACACACGCACGCACACACCGCCAGTCCTTCTCACGTCGCACACACACACACACACACCTCCACCCTCAGCGTGATGCAGGGGGCGCAGGAGTTCCGTCCACAACACTGGCTAACTCCACACTGGCTATCCGCCCGCAGGCACACACAGCCCGCGGCCACAAGACGCTCCAACAATATGGCTGCTGGTGGGTGCACTAAACTCAACGCTTCGCCGACCACACTAACTACCAACTTCTACAGGCAGTTCTGCTGGGCCTTACAGCCTGTCCTACCCTCGACATATCCTGTAGCAGTGTGTGGGAGAGGCGGCGGAGGCAGTGCATGCAAGAGGAAGTAGCGGTAGGAGTGGCAACGCGAGGAACGGGGGGGGTGTGAGGGAGGCACCACCTGTGTGTGTGTTAGTGGTCCAACACCTGCACTACCAGCCACGTGATCATCCCCCCCCCACCACTACTACAACACACTATCTACTTATCACTGCCCACTCTAGCCCTCGCCCTCAACAACAAGAGTCACCAGTGTTGTCGTAATGTTATACTAATCTTTACCCGGCGAGGTTACTGCCCACAAACACACACCTTAAAACATAAACAACCAATTCACTGGAGTAATAAACTTGTTAAAAGGATCCATCACGAATTATTTTCACTCTTGTTGGGGTAATACTTCTACTACTACAACAAAAACAACTACTAACACGACGACTACAACTACTACTACTACTACTACTACTATTATTAACAATCTCACCTCAGTACACACACTACAGTATATCCACCAGTCATATTCTTGGTTCCACTTCACGTATTAAATATAAATCGCAGTTCTGCCTTGTGGTGTTATTATGGGAAGTAAGTGGGCGGGGCTTCCTGTGTGACGTCATGGTTACGTCACCTGTCCCCTCCCCACACCTGCCGCCTTTACCTTAACTCTTAATAAATATCAAACTTCCTGTTCGTGTGTGTGTGTGTGTGTGTGTGTGTGTGTGTAAATCTTCAGCCTTTCGCATGCGATTATTTAACTTAATTCAATTCTTATGTTCGTATTTTGTTACATTATTCAGTGTTGTAAATAATAATAACAATAATAACAACTACAAGAAGAGTAATAATAAAAATAATTATCACAACAATAACAATAAGCAACAACAACAACACTAGCTACACCTCTCAGCTGTTTCCTCCCAGAGCGGCGGAAATCCTACAAAGGATGGGAGTAGTTCCTTCAAGGAAAGACACATTAAGGAGTAACTACACCCACCAGGTACAGTACTACACCCTAGCAACACACTTACACCCACCAGGTACAGTACTACACCCAGCAGGTACAGTACTACACCCTAGCAACACACTTACACACACCCACCAGGTACAGTACTACACCCTAGCAACACACTTACACCCACCAGGTACAGTACTACACCCAGCAGGTACAGTACTACACCCTAGCAACACACTTACACACACCCACCAGGTACAGTACTACACCCTAGCAACACACTTACACCCACCAGGCCAGTACTACACCCCTAGCAACACACACCACTGGTGCACAGTACTACACCCCTAAAGAACACACCTTACACCCACCAGGTACAGTACTCACACCCTAGCAACACACTTACATTCACCAGGTACAGTACTACACCCTAGCAACACACTTACACCACCAGGCACAGTACCACACCCTAGCAACACATCTTTACATTCCAGCAGGGTAACAGTACTGCCACCCTAGCAACACACTCCACACCCACACCAGGTACAGTACTACACCCTAGCAACACACCTTACACTCATTCAGGTGTAGTACCAGCACCCAGCAGGTACAGTACACACCCTAGCAACACACACACCAGACTCACCAGGTGGGCCAGTACTACACCCTAGCAACACACTTACACCCACCCTCCAGGTACAGTACTACACCCTAGCAAATTTTCACACTCCAGCAGGTACAGTAATACACCCCTAGCAACACATCTCTTACACCCAGCAGGCACACAGTACTACACCCCTAGCAAACACACTTACATTCACCAGGTACAGTACTACACCCCAACACACTTACACCCACCAGGTACAGTACACACCCAGCAACACATCACCACCAGGTACAGTACTACACCCAGCAACACACCCTACACCCACCAGGCAGTACCACACCCTAGCACACACATCTTTACACCACCAGGCACAGTACTCACACCCTAGCAACACACACACCCTACACCCACCAGGCACAGCACACCCCAGCAAATACCTCACACCCCAGCAGGTACAGCACACACCCCAGCAACACACTTACACCCACCAGGCACAGTACTCACACCCCAGCAACACACTTTCACCCCACCAGGTACAGTACACACCCAGCAGGTACAGTACTACACCCCAGCAACACCACACCCACCAGGTACAGTACTACACCCTAGCAACACACTTACACTCATTCAGGCACAGTACTACACCCTAGCAACACACTTACACCCAGCAGGTACAGTACTACACCTGGGGCAACACACCACACCCAGCAGGTACAGTACCACACCCTAGCAACACACTTACACCACCAGGTACAGTACTACACCCTAGCAACACACCACACCCAGCAGGCAGTACCACACCCTAGCAACACACACTACACCCACCAGCACAGTACTACACCCTAGCAACACATCTTGTTAATTCACCCAGGTACAGTACTACACCCCAGCAACACACTTACACCCAGCAGGTACAGTACTACACCCTAGCAACACATCTTTACACATTCCACCAGGTACAGTACTACACCCTAGCAACACACTTACACCCAGCAGGTACAGTACTCACACCCTAGCAACACACTTCACCCACCAGGTACAGTACTACACCCTAGCAACACACTTACACCCACCAGGTACAGTACTACACCCTAGCAACACACTTACACCCACCAGGTACAGTACTACACCCTAGCAACACACTTACACCCACCAGGTACAGTACTACACCCAGCAAACACTTACACTCCACCAGGTACAGTACTACACCCTAGCAACACACTTACACCCACCAGGTACACTCACACCCTAGCAACACACTTACACTCCACTCAGGTACAGTACTCACACCCACCAGGTACAGTACTACACCCTAGCAACACAAACTTCCCCATCAAAGCAATAAAGCTGGCCACACACACACACACACACACACACACACACACACACA